>NC_068456.1:29130193-29192693 GCF_023373465.1 Oncorhynchus keta
CAGTCCCAATTTAAATGTGTTTCTTGTTCTGGTCTAGTTTAGTGCACACAGGTGTTAGACATTGCATATATGGGAGTTGACTATACTTTCCCAAGATTGCATAGCAGTCGGACGCAGTCGGACGTTTGTCTCGTCCTGTCCCATCCCATATGTATATATATTTTCTTCGTATATACTGAACATACTCTCCTGCAACCCGCCTCATCCAATGTGTTACGGATCTGCTATTTTCTACACTTTAGAACCAGAATCCCCATCAGCAGCTAGCCAGCTAACTAGCTACTAGCAAGTAGTCAGTTAGCCACTGCTAGCAGTCATCACCGTTAACTCAGACATCAGCCAGTCTCAGCCAGGTCAATTCCTGCCAGTCTGCATAGCGCGATATCAACCCAGAGCATATCGGACTGCTTTTTCTCTACCTCATCTCTGGATTCCTACCGCAAGCTATGAACCTTTACACCGGATCATCGCATCTAGCTAGCTGCTAGGAGTGGCTACTCCTGGCTAACGTCTCTGTCCAGAAGCAAGCACCAGTTAGCCTGGACCTATCCTCGAGCTAGGCCCATCTCCCGGCTAGCTGAAGAGGTCCATCAGACAATTCTTGGGCTACAATACCTATTTTGCTAATTGGCCTGGACCATTTTACTACCAACACAGAGCCCCGCTGATCCATTACAACTGGTCTGCCAACGTAACCGTCCGAGGGGGTTTCAACAGGCTCTTCCGTGGTGACGTCCCTCGACGGCCCATCTGCTAGACGACACCATTCTGTATACATCTGGCCCTTCTTTGGACACTGTGCTAACAAACCTCCAAACAAGCTTCAATGCCATACAACACTCCTTCCGAGGCTTCCAACTGCTTTTACATGCAAGTAAAACTAAGTGCATGATCTTCAACCGATTGCTGCCCACATCTTCCCGCCCGACTAGCATCACTACTCTGGATGGTTCTGACTTACAGTGCCTTGCGAAAGTATTCGGCCCCCTTGAACTTTGCGACCTTTTGCCACATTTCAGGCTTCAAACATAAAGATATAAAACTGTATTTTTTTGTGAAGAATCAACAACAAGTGGGACACAATCATGTCCCAATCACAATCAGTTTTATATCTTTATGTTTGAAGCCTGAAATGTGGCAAAAGGTCGCAAAGTTCAAGGGGGCGAATACTTTCGCAAGGCACTGTAGAATATGTGGACAACTGCAAATACCTAGGTGTCTGGTTAGACCGTAAACTCTCCTTCCAGACTTCCAGACTAAACATCTCCAATCCAAAATTAAATCTGGAATCGGCTTCCTATTTCGCAACAAAGCCTCCTTTACTCATGCTGCCAAACATACCCTCGTAAAACTGACTATCCTGCCGATCCTTGACTTCGGCGATGTCATTTAGAAAATAGTCTCCAGCCCTCTACTCAGCAAACTGGATGTAGTCTATCAAAGTGCCGTCCATTTTGTCACCAAAACCCCATACACTACCCACCACTGCGACCTGTATGCTCTCGTTGGCTGGCCCTCAATACATATATTCTTCGCCAAACCCACTGGCTCCAGGTCATCTATAAGTCTATGCTAGGTAAAGCCCGCCTTATCTCAGCTTACTGGTCACCATTGCAACACCCACCCGTAGCACGCGCTCCAGCAGGTATATTTCACTGGTCATCCCCAAAGCCAACACTTCCTTTGGCCGACTTTCCTTTCAGTTCTCTGCTGTCAATGATTGGAACGCATTGCAAAAATCACTGTAGCTGGAGTCTTATATCTCCCTCACTAACTTTAAGCATCAGCGGTCAAACAGCTTACCGATCACTGTACCTGTACACAGCCAATCTGTAAATTGCACACCCAACTACCTCATCCCCATATTGTTACTTGTCCTCTTGCTCTTTTGCACCCCAGTATCTTCCCTTGCACATCATCATCTGCACATCTATCACTCCAGTGTTAATGCTACATTGTCATTATTTTGCCTCTATGGCCTATTTATTGCATTACCTCCCTACTCTTCTTCATTTGCACACACTGTACATAGATTTTTCTATTGTGTTAATGACTGTACGTTTGTTTATGTGTAACTCTGTGTTGTTGTTTTTGTCGCACTGCTTTGCTTTATCTTGGTCAGGTCACAGTTATAAATGAGAACTTGTTCTCAGCTGGCCTACCTGGTTAAATAAAGTTTAAAAAATGAAATATATATATATTTTTAAATCACTGTTTCTGTCATATTATAGGTGGAAGTCAACCCCTCATTAGACATGGCTGAGTCAGACTTCCAGAACAACGTAATGAGATGTCGATGCAAATACGACGGACACAGAGCGTACATGTATGGATGTCACGCAGGTATGGGAAATGACATTTATCTGTCGTTAACACACATTCTCTCTCTCTCTCTCTCTCTCTCTCTCTCTCTCTCTCTCTCTCTCTCTCTCTCTCTGCTCCTCTCTGCTTCTCTCTCTCTCTGCTCCTCTCTGCTTCTCTCTCTCTCTCTCTCTCTCTCTCTCTCTCTCTCTCTCTCTCTCTCTCTCTCTCTCTCTCTCTGCTCCTCTCTGCTTCTCTGCTTCTCTCTCTCTCTCTCTCTCTCTCTCTCTCTCTCTCTCTCTCTCTCTCTCTTCTCTCTCCCTCTCTCTCTCTCTCTCTCTCTCTCTTTCTTTCTACTTATCTCTAACTGTATTTTGTTACTTTTACCAGGTGATGCGTACAGTGCAGAGATTGAGGACCTGTTTGATCACCAAAGGCAGATCTCCAATAACTTTGTCTAGGCCCATCCAGGGCCCAGCGTTGGCCCAGGCTGGTGCCCAGCAAAGAGGGCTCAGAGCCGGGGCCAAAACTGCTCAGGGTGCCCTGGGGTCTGGACGTCTGGTGGGTCATGGGACTCCTGCCCCACAACACTAGGGGACTCACAAAATGGCACCTGTCCACTGCCCTTACCTGCTGTGGACTACACTACCCAGAATAAACCACAACTTGGAGACCATCACCCTGACTATCGCTTTCGACCCCAACAGCCAATAGAAACTGAGAGCAGGACAGATGTCACCAGGGAAACCAAATGATTTCAGTTAACAATGGAGGGTTACAATGATATGGATTCAATCAACGTTTAGGTATTTTGTTAGTTTATGAATGTGGACTACTAGTAACTTAGCTACTCAACATTTCTATGAATTAATTAATTTCAATTAAAGTTGAAATTATAATTGTACATCTAACATACCAACCTGATCAAAGAGCATTTCGTATGATTATGTATGTAAATCCCTGATACTCCTTTTAGTATGATATGTTACATTTCGTATGGTATGTATCAATTTGAGGATGTCCATCACCCATTTCATATTATATAAACAGGTGACGAATTTACAAAACACATGATATTTAAGGAATTCTAGTAAAGTGGCAAGCTGGCTAATGTTAGCTAGCTGGCTAACGTTAGCTAGGCTAGGGCTTAGGGTTAGGGGTATGTTTAGGAGTTAGGTTAAAGGTTTAAGGTTAGGGTTAGGGGAAGGGTTAGCTAAAAGGCTTAAGGTTAGGGGAAGGGTTAGCTAAAAGGTTTAAGGTTAGGGTTAGGGGAAGGGTTATCTAACATGCTAAGTAGTAGCAAAGTAGCTATAAGGTAGTAAGTAGTTAAAAAGTTGCTAATTAGCTAAAATAGTCAAGTTGACCGTGATGAGATTCAAACTCGCAAACTTTGGGTTGCTAGACGTTTGCGTTAATTGCCTACTGATCCACCCTGACCAACCACCCATACGCCCATACGCCCATACGCCCATACGCCCACCCCAACCAACCATCCTACTTTCCTTTTTGCCTTAAGTAACCATCTGTCTTATGTAACCATACCAAACGTAACATATCATACTAATTTGAATGTCCCGGATTTAGGTTTACTATGTTACGTCTAGTCTATGAAAACAGGCTGAAGATATGGATGATCCCGTATGCCAATGTCCCAGGAAAGGGGAATGACTGAAAAGAGTTCTGCGTTATCTGTTTGACTGATGGTCTGTCTAGACAGTGTCTCCTACAATATCGGTGCTGTTTGATCAAATCTCAACCTTCCAGTAGACTTTAGCGGTCTGCAGTTTTTGGTCCATAAACAGGGATTAAATAAAACCAAGAGTGTCCTTGAGTGGACCTCAAGGCCCGAGTTTGAATACGTAGTTGGGTATGAACGTTTATCTTAGTTTTTACTATTGAATTAGTTGTTTAACTTTGTGCAGGTATTGCCAAACTCTGAAAATAATTATAATATACTGTAGCTACAGTAGATCTGATACATCAAAACAAATATAGTTTATTTAGTTAACATTTCTCTCTTCTTCGGTTATAAAATTACTATAACATGAGGTCAAATCATTTTCATGGGATGATGCACTTTATCTATTGAACTAATATCAGTATTTAGAATTTTGACCAAGTCCCCCGTCCATAGTTTAATATGATCAGTCATAAAGTGCACGGTTACCATATTAGGACAGCCTAGTCCTTCTGTGACTGAGGCTGTCCTAATATGTACTCCGTAATGTTTGCTTTTGTGACGTTATCTCTTTATACCGGCCATGAAAATGTTACTTTTGATGCAGTTCACTGTCTGATTTGCTGTAGTAACTGAATTGCAATGCCTTTGGTGCTCATTTTGTCATAACATGTAATGTATCGTATATACTGCAGTTAATTTATTCAAGGCTACCATTTGCAATACTTTTTATATTGATTAAACATATAAAACAAGCACATTTCCCCCATTACAGTAAGTCACTAGCTAGGGTATGCACTAGGGTATGCACTAGGGTATGCACTAGGGTATGCACTAGGGTATGCACTAGGGTATGCACTAGAAAAAAAGGTCTACCAAGAACCACGGTTTATTTGACTGTTCCTGTAGCTTGGTTAACCATTTTTGGTTCCAGATATAACTCTGTTTTGTTTCGAAAATATTTTCTTACTGTTTAACTTCAAAGGGTTGAGATGAACCTTAGCAATTCATATTCCTTTCACAAAATGGCCGGCAGAGATAGCTTTGTGCCATCCACCCAAGTGCAGTTCTCCACCCTTCTGGCCTTTCCAACCCACAGTTCTGCGGCAGTGTATGAAGAGAACTTTAATTAGCTGTGTTTGGGTTAGAGTTAGGGTAAGCATGGGGCGTACACAGAGAAACACAGCAAATGTGAGCTCTGCTGTCAACAGCTATAGGCATGGGTGGGAAAGACACACGAGAAAGAGAGAAAGAGAGGGTAGGGGTAGAGAGAAAGATATGGAGAACAATGCCTTCACATTGGCCGGGAGAAAGAAAAAGAGAAATAGAAAGAGGATAAGCCTTGACGTGGGCAACACATCCACCCTGGCCAGTGCTTCGGAGGCCACAGGGCTGGCATACTGAGACCGCAGGGCTGGCATACTGAGACCGCAGGGCTGGCATACTGAGACCGCAGGGCTGGCATACTGAGACCGCAGGGCTGGCATACTGAGACCGCACGGCTGGCATACTGAGACCGCAGGGCTGGCGTACTGAGACCGCGGGGCTGGCATACTGAGACCGCGGGGCTGGCATACTGAGACCGCGGGGCTGGCATACTGAGACCGCGGGGCTGGCATACTGAGACCGCGGGGCTGGCATACTGAGACCGCAGGGCTGACATACTGAGACCGCAGGGCTGGCATACTGAGACCGCAGGGTTGGCATACTGAGACCGCAGGGCTGGCATACTGAGACCGCAGGGCTGGCATACTGAGACCGCAGGGCTGGCATACTGAGACCGCAGGGCTGACATACTGAGACCGCAGGGCTGGCATACTGAGACCACAGGGTTGGCATACTGAGACCGCAGGGCTGGCATACTGAGACCGCAGGGTTGGCATACTGAGACCGCAGGGCTGGCATACTGAGACCGCAGGGCTGGCATACTGAGACCGCAGGGCTGGCATAAGGGCTGGCATACTGAGACCGCAGGGCTGGCATACTGAGACCGCAGGGCTGGCATACTGAGACCGCAGGGCTGGCATACTGAGACAGCAGGGTTGGCATACTGAGACCGCAGGGTTGGCATACTGAGACCGCAGGGTTGGCATACTGAGACCGCAGGGCTGGCATACTGAGACCGCAGGGCTGGCATACTGAGACCGCAGGGCTGGCATACTGAGACCGCAGGGCTGGCATACTGAGCTCCTAAAGAGAACAGTATGTTTGTCTAAGAGAAAATGAACTCCTGCATTCACACAGACAACAGCTGCTGCAGCAGTTGAGATAAGCTAAAAGCAGAAGCTGAAAGGAGAATGGGTTTCATGTACTGTGTCTATCCATGTCTCAGTTCAATCAGTATCGGTGGAATATTCCATTTTCTGTACAATGCTGTAACTCCATTTTGAGTCATCCATGTTTGTGGCTCTTACACCATAGATGTTGACTGGTAGATGGATCTGTTTGTGTTTTATCCTTCTCCTTTGTCTTTTGCGTGAGTTGGCTAAAACAGAAACAAATCTGGCGCAAAGCTCCATGTTCACTGTCACCTTTTGCACCATTATGGCCTTTTGATGTGTTTGAATGACTGACCGTCCTCAGGTCTAGACTCTGTCACCATTATGGCCTTTTGATGTGTTTGAATGACTAACCGTCCTCAGGTCTAGACTCTGTCACCATTATGGCCTTTTGATGTGTTTGAATGACTAACCGTCCTCAGGTCTAGACGCTGTCACCATTATGGCCTTTTGATGTGTTTGAATGACTAACCGTCCTCAGGTCTAGACGCTGTCACCATTATGGCCTTTTGATGTGTTTGAATGACTAACCGTCCTCAGGTCTAGACTCTGTCACCATTATGGCCTTTTGATGTGTTTGAATGACTAACCGTCCTCAGGTCAAGACGCTGTCACCATTATGGCCTTTTGATGTGTTTGAATGACTAACCGTCCTCAGGTCAAGACGCTGTCACCATTATGGCCTTTTGATGTGTTTGAATGACTAACCGTCCTCAGGTCTAGACGCTGTCACCATTATGGCCTTTTGATGTGTTTGAATGACTAACCGTCCTCAGGTCTAGAGTCACGCTGTCACCATTATGGCCTTTTGATGTGTTTGAATGACTAACCGTCCTCAGGTCTAGACTCTGTCACCATTATGGCCTTTTGATGTGTTTGAATGACTGACCGTCCTCAGGTCTAGACGCTGTCACCATTATGGCCTTTTGATGTGTTTGAATGACTAACCGTCCTCAGGTCTAGACTCTGTCACCATTACTTTTGATGTGCTGTCACCATTATGGCCTTTTGATGTGTTTGAATGACTAACCGTCCTCAGGTCTAGACGCTGTCACCATTATGGCCTTTTGATGTGTTTGAATGACTAACCGTCCTCAGGTCTAGACGCTGTCACCATTATGGCCTTTTGATGTGTTTGAATGACTAACCGTCCTCAGGTCTAGACTCTGTCACCATTATGGCCTTTTGATGTGTTTGAATGACTAACCGTCCTCAGGTCAAGACGCTGTCACCATTATGGCCTTTTGATGTGTTTGAATGACTAACCGTCCTCAGGTCTAGACTCTGTCACCATTATGGCCTTTTGATGTGTTTGAATGACTAACCGTCCTCAGGTCTAGACGCTGTCACCATTATCTTTTGATGTGTTTGAATGACTAACCGAGGTCGCTGTCACCATTATGGCCTTTTGATGTGTTTGAATGACTAACCGTCCTCAGGTCTAAGACGCTGTCACCATTATGGCCTTTTGATGTGTTTGAATGACTAACCGTCCTCAGGTCTAGACTCTGTCACCATTATGGCCTTTTGATGTGTTTGAATGACTAACCGTCCTCAGGTCTAGACTCTGTCACCATTATGGCCTTTTGATGTGTTTGAATGACTAACCGTCCTCAGGTCTAGACTCTGTCACCATTATGGCCTTTTGATGTGTTTGAATGACTAACCGTCCTCAGGTCTAGACGCTGTCACCATTATGGCCTTTTGATGTGTTTGAATGACTAACCGTCCTCAGGTCTAGACTCTGTCACCATTATGGCCTTTTGATGTGTTTGAATGACTAACCGTCCTCAGGTCTGAATGACTCTGTCACCATTATGGCCTTTTGATGTGTTTGAATGACTAACCGTCCTCAGGTCTAGACGCTGTCACCATTATGGCCTTTTGATGTGTTTGAATGACTAACCGTCCTCAGGTCTAGACTCTGTCACCATTATGGCCTTTTGATGTGTTTGAATGACTAACCGTCCTCAGGTCTAGACTCTGTCACCATTATGGCCTTTTGATGTGTTTGAATGACTAACCGTCCTCAGGTCTAGACTCTGTCACCATTATGGCCTTTTGATGTGTTTGAATGACTAACCGTCCTCAGGTCTAGACTCTGTCACCATTATGGCCTTTTGATGTGTTTGAATGACTAACCGTCCTCAGGTCTAGACTCTGTCACCATTATGGCCTTTTGATGTGTTTGAATGACTAACCGTCCTCAGGTCTAGACTCTGTCACCATTATGGCCTTTTGATGTGTTTGAATGACTAACCGTCCTCAGGTCTAGACTCTGTCACCATTATGGCCTTTTGATGTGTTTGAATGACTAACCGTCCTCAGGTCTAGACTCTGTCACCATTATGGCCTTTTGATGTGTTTGAATGACTAACCGTCCTCAGGTCTAGACTCTGTCACCATTATGGCCTTTTGATGTGTTTGAATGACTAACCGTCCTCAGGTCTAGACTCTGTCACCATTATGGCCTTTTGATGTGTTTGAATGACTAACCGTCCTCAGGTCTAGACTCTGTCACCATTATGGCCTTTTGATGTGTTTGAATGACTAACCGTCCTCAGGTCTTTTGATGTGTTTGAAGACTCTGTCACCATTATGGCCTTTTGATGTGTTTGAATGACTAACCGTCCTCAGGTCTAGACTCTGTCACCATTATGGCCTTTTGATGTGTTTGAATGACTAACC
Organism: Oncorhynchus keta; assembly: GCF_023373465.1. Taxonomy (NCBI): domain Eukaryota; kingdom Metazoa; phylum Chordata; class Actinopteri; order Salmoniformes; family Salmonidae; genus Oncorhynchus; species Oncorhynchus keta. The sequence continues at coordinate 29,139,140 of NC_068456.1, forward strand.
GTCCTCAGGTCTAGACTCTGTCACCATTATGGCCTTTTGATGTGTTTGAATGACTAACCGTCCTCAGGTCTAGACTCTGTCACCATTATGGCCTTTTGATGTGTTTGAATGACTAACCGTCCTCAGGTCACCATTATCTTTTGATGTGTTTGAAGACTCTGTCACCATTATGGCCTTTTGATGTGTTTGAATGACTAACCGTCCTCAGGTCTAGACGCTGTCACCATTATGGCCTTTTGATGTGTTTGAATGACTAACCGTCCTCAGGTCAAGACGCTGTCACCATTATGGCCTTTTGATGTGTTTGAATGACTAACCGTCCTCAGGTCAAGACGCTGTCACCATTATGGCCTTTTGATGTGTTTGAATGACTAACCGTCCTCAGGTCTAGACGCTGTCACCATTATGGCCTTTTGATGTGTTTGAATGACTAACCGTCCTCAGGTCAAGACGCTGTCACCATTATGGCCTTTTGATGTGTTTGAATGACTAACCGTCCTCAGGTCTAGACTCTGTCACCATTATGGCCTTTTGATGTGTTTGAATGACTAACCGTCCTCAGGTCTAGACGCTGTCACCATTATGGCCTTTTGATGTGTTTGAATGACTAACCGTCCTCAGGTCTAGACTCTGTCACCATTATGGCCTTTTGATGTGTTTGAATGACTAACCGTCCTCAGGTCTAGACTCTGTCACCATTATGGCCTTTTGATGTGTTTGAATGACTAACCTGTCACCTCAGGTCAAGACGCTGTCACCATTATGGCCTTTTGATGTGTTTGAATGACTAACCGTCCTCAGGTCAAGACGCTGTCACCATTATGGCCTTTTGATGTGTTTGAATGACTAACCGTCCTCAGGTCTAGACTCTGTCACCATTATGGCCTTTTGATGTGTTTGAATGACTAACCGTCCTCAGGTCTAGACTCTGTCACCATTATGGCCTTTTGATGTGTTTGAATGACTAACCGTCCTCAGGTCTAGACGCTGTCACCATTATGGCCTTTTGATGTGTTTGAATGACTAACCGTCCTCAGGTCTAGACGCTGTCACCATTATGGCCTTTTGATGTGTTTGAATGACTAACCGTCCTCAGGTCAAGACGCTGTCACCATTATGGCCTTTTGATGTGTTTGAATGTCACCATTATGGCCTTTTGATGTGTTTGAATGACTAACCGTCCTCAGGTCATTAGACTCTGTCACCATTATGGCCATTTTTGATGTGTTTGAATGACTAACCGTCCTCAGGTCTAGACTCTGTCACCATTATGGCCTTTTGATGTGTTTGAATGACTAACCGTCCTCAGGTCTAGACTCTGTCACCATTATGGCCTTTTGATGTGTTTGAATGACTAACCTGTCACCATTATGGCCTTTTGATGTGGTCTAGACTCTGTCACCATTATGGCCTTTTGATGTGTTTGAATGACTAACCGTCCTCAGGTCTAGACTCTGTCACCATTATGGCCTTTTGATGTGTTTGAATGACTAACCGTCCTCAGGTCTAGACTCTGTCACCATTATGGCCTTTTGATGTGTTTGAATGACTAACCGTCCTCAGGTCTAGACGCTGTCACCATTATGGCCTTTTGATGTGTTTGAATGACTAACCGTCCTCAGGTCTAGACGCTGTCACCATTATGGCCTTTTGATGTGTTTGAATGACTAACCGTCCTCAGGTCAAGACGCTGTCACCATTCACCATTATGGCCTTTTGATGTGTTTGAATGACTAACCGTCCTCAGGTCTAGACTCTGTCACCATTATGGCCTTTTGATGTGTTTGAATGACTAACCGTCCTCAGGTCTAGACTCTGTCACCATTATGGCCTTTTGATGTGTTTGAATGACTAACCGTCCTCAGGTCTAGACTCTGTCACCATTATGGCCTTTTGATGTGTTTGAATGACTAACCGTCCTCAGGTCTAGACTCTGTCACCATTATGGCCTTTTGATGTGTTTGAATGACTAACCGTCCTCAGGTCTAGACTCTGTCACCATTATGGCCTTTTGATGTGTTTGAATGACTAACCGTCCTCAGGTCTAGACTCTGTCACCATTATGGCCTTTTGATGTGTTTGAATGACTAACCGTCCTCAGGTCTAGACTCTGTCACCATTATGGCCTTTTGATGTGTTTGAATGACTAACCGTCCTCAGGTCAAGACGCTGTCACCATTATGGCCTTTTGATGTGTTTGAATGACTAACCGTCCTCAGGTCTAGACTCTGTCACCATTATGGCCTTTTGATGTGTTTGAATGACTAACCGTCCTCAGGTCTAGACTCTGTCACCATTATGGCCTTTTGATGTGTTTGAATGACTAACCGTCCTCAGGTCAAGATGCTGTCACCATTATGGCCTTTTGATGTGTTTGAATGACTAACCGTCCTCTCAGGTCTTTTGATGTGTTTGAAGACGTCTGTCACCATTATGGCCTTTTGATGTGTTTGAATGACTAACCGTCCTCAGGTCTAGACTCTGTCACCATTATGGCCTTTTGATGTGTTTGAATGACTAACCGTCCTCAGGTCTAGACGCTGTCACCATTATGGCCTTTTGATGTGTTTGAATGACTAACCGTCCTCAGGTCTAGACGCTGTCACCATTATGGCCTTTTGATGTGTTTGAATGACTAACCGTCCTCAGGTCTAGATGCTGTCACCATTATGGCCTTTTGATGTGTTTGAATGACTAACCGTCCTCAGGTCTAGATGCTCAGGTCTAGGCGCTATCACCATTATGGCCTTTTGATGTGTTTGAATGACTAACCGTCCTCAGGTCTAGACGCTGTCACCATTATGGCCTTTTGATGTGTTTGAATGACTAACCGTCCTCAGGTCTAGACGCTGTCACCATTATGGCCTTTTGATGTGTTTGAATGACTAACCGTCCTCAGGTCTAGACGCTGTCACCATTATGGCCTTTTGATGTGTTTGAATGACTAACCGTCCTCAGGTCTAGACGCTGTCATGGCCATTATGGCCTTTTGATGTGTTTGAATGACTAACCGTCCTCAGGTCAAGACGCTGTCACCATTATGGCCTTTTGATGTGTTTGAATGACTAACCGTCCTCAGGTCTAGACTCTGTCACCATTATGGCCTTTTGATGTGTTTGAATGACTAACCGTCCTCAGGTCTAGACTCTGTCACCATTATGGCCTTTTGATGTGTTTGAATGACTAACCGTCCTCAGGTCTAGACTCTGTCACCATTATGGCCTTTTGATGTGTTTGAATGACTAACCGTCCTCAGGTCTAGACGCTGTCACCATTATGGCCTTTTGATGTGTTTGAATGACTAACCGTCCTCAGGTCTAGACGCTGTCACCATTATGGCCTTTTGATGTGTTTGAATGACTAACCGTCCTCAGGTCTAGACGCTGTCACCATTATGGCCTTTTGATGTGTTTGAATGACTAACCGTCCTCAGGTCTAGACGCTGTCACCATTATGGCCTTTTGATGTGTTTGAATGACTAACCGTCCTCAGGTCTAGACGCTGTCACCATTATGGCCTTTTGATGTGTTTGAATGACTAACCGTCCTCAGGTCTAGACTCTGTCACCATTATGGCCTTTTGATGTGTTTGAATGACTAACCGTCCTCAGGTCTAGACGCTGTCACCATTATGGCCTTTTGATGTGTTTGAATGACTAACCGTCCTCAGGTCTAGACGCTGTCACCATTATGGCCTTTTGATGTGTTTGAATGACTAACCGTCCTCAGGTCTAGACGCTGTCACCATTATGGCCTTTTGATGTGTTTGAATGACTAACCGTCCTCAGGTCACCATTATGGCCTTTTGATGTGTTTGAATGACTAACCGTCCTCAGGTCTAGACTCTGTCACCATTATGGCCTTTTGATGTGTTTGAATGACTAACCGTCCTCAGGTCTAGACTCTGTCACCATTATGGCCTTTTGATGTGTTTGAATGACTAACCGTCCTCAGGTCTAGACTCTGTCACCATTATGGCCTTTTGATGTGTTTGAATGACTAACCGTCCTCAGGTCTAGACTCTGTCACCATTATGGCCTTTTGATGTGTTTGAATGACTAACCGTCCTCAGGTCTAGACTCTGTCACCATTATGGCCTTTTGATGTGTTTGAATGACTAACCGTCCTCAGGTCAAGACGCTGTCACCATTATGGCCTTTTGATGTGTTTGAATGACTAACCGTCCTCAGGTCTAGACGCTGTCACCATTATGGCCTTTTGATGTGTTTGAATGACTAACCGTCCTCAGGTCTAGACTCTGTCACCATTATGGCCTTTTGATGTGTTTGAATGACTAACCGTCCTCAGGTCTAGACTCTGTCACCATTATGGCCTTTTGATGGCCTTTTGTGTTTGAATGACTAACCGTCCTCAGGTCTAGACGCTGTCACCATTATGGCCTTTTGATGTGTTTGAATGACTAACCGTCCTCAGGTCTAGACGCTGTCACCATTATGGCCTTTTGATGTGTTTGAATGACTAACCGTCCTCAGGTCTAGACTCTGTCACCATTATGGCCTTTTGATGTGTTTGAATGACTAACCGTCCTCAGGTCTAGACGCTGTCAGCAGCAGCAATGGATATTTTCCAGGACTCTATAATATGCAGGCTGTTAACAGTACAGTTCTGTAATGAATATCTTTAGCAGATCCCTTTGCTTCCCTCGGCCCACTCATTCACATTTCGTTATTAAGGGCTTCAGTTAATATCGTCTTCAACAACATTTTATATCACAAAACACCTACATGTTATTACGAAACAGTGTTAAGTTAACCCCCTTACACACACGCACGTATGTACAAATACATGCTCCCACAAATGTAGGCATGCACGTACGCACACAAACACCCCGACACACATAGTCAAACTCTTTAATCAATAAAAGCTGTAGATGAAATTACACTGAATAGACCTTAGATGTGTCTTTACAGGGCTATTTAACAATGTAAAACAAACATATTATAGGCTAATATGTGTTTTTTAATTTAATTGTATGGTGCTTGTGTACAGTTGCTATTGACATAACAAAATAGTCTATTCTATGTGTTGCTTTTCAATGTTTGTATTGTGTTCCATAACTTTAATAACAACTTTGTATATGTTTGGTTAGTATTCATCACATCCACTTTATCATTATCTTGTACAATACATATCCCATGCTGTTGGACTATCTAGCGTTGGGATTTCTATAATGGCCAGTTTGCTAACCAGTTGTCCGATGCAATAATGTTTGAAACTGAGGGAAGGAGCTATGGTACTTAATTAATATTCATATAGAACGATTGTGCTGTCAGGGACTCAAATAACTCCCAAAACCAAATATTTGTTTAATGTGTGACCAAAGTATACTTTCATGAAAATAAATGAGCAATTCTTATGGTTTCACATGAAGATTTGTTTCATGTTAACCCATTTACTAAAGATATTTATTTTGAGAAGTCCACTATTACTATGTTTCTATCCAACCATTTCGTGAGGTTGAATGACCTGATGCATGAAAATAGTCACGAACGGACTGATGCTAACGTAATATGACGGTACAATTTTATAAATGTCTACAGACAATTTGTTCGTTCGACATGGTGGAATCTTTTTGTGTCAGTAAAATTCTGTATTCGAGAAATGCCGGTAGAAACGCCTTTATGGTCAAATATTGATATAATAACCATCATATGGAAGTTAACTTGGAGTCATGCGATGATATGTTGTGTGGTCCTCCCACTACGACTCAGGAAACCATGTAGTTTATTAGGCTACTGATGAAATAAATAACAATGAACTTCACAGGGTGGTGAAAGTGCAAGCTGATGAGCTTGATGCTCCTTTCTAATCAATAGCCAGGCTCTTTTTATTCTGGTGACATGAACTGATGCTTGGCTGCCGCTTGAAAATAAAAAATAATATTGCTCTTATCCACAATAATCTAATAATGTAGGTAACCTACCTGCATTGTGTCTGTGAGCTGTTAGATAACACACACTTGCCAGTACCAGAGTGGGCAATATAAAGCAACAGTTAGTCTGACAAAACCATCAGTAGAGTTGAAAATGCGATTGAAACCCATTTAACTTGTGATTTTCATTCTGTACATGGCAATTTAACCGCAAAAGTGAATTGTATTTACACTACGTCATCACACACAGCCTTTGATCAGCAATAAGTCCATTTGATGGAAACACCTCTCATGTGAGCATGTTATTTTATGCAGATTTTAGAATCAAATTGGATGGAAACCTTGCTAATGTTGTTATGCCTAATTGGTGTGTTTGTATGGAAAAGCGGAATTGGACTTGGTGACGTCTGCCCGGGAATAGCTGGGATAGCTGTGGTTCAGTACTAGCTGCCTTGACCGCATAGCTGACCAAATATCACTACATTCATTACTGTGAACCAATAAAAAAACAGATGCAAAGTTGTCTACCCTGCCTGTTTATTTCTGATCTTCTTGATTCTCTTCATCTTAATTCTCTTTGACTTTATGTCTACCCAGCCCAGCTCTAAAAACACCTGATTCAACTAGCCAATTAAGGCCACCATTAGTGGAATAAGGTACGTCAGATCTGGACTGAAACAAAGAACCCCCAAACACTACAGCCCTTCATGACCGAACCTGCCTATCCCTGTCCTACACGCTCTGTAACACAATTATAAAGTGGACCGTTTATATATTTCTGAGTCTATGAGTAATGGTAAAATACTGTGGTTTCCATTTCATGAAGTGTCCCCTGAAAAGTGCAGGTTTTCCAAATAAAGCAGTTTTAATGTTATTCGCTTTTCTGTGAACTGTTCATATGCAAATCCTCAGCACAGATCTCTCCCATGGGGAAGTTAGAAACTCAACTATTTATGTAACTAAAGTACACACTGACTTCCAGGAATGAACGGTTGAATATTAAACCATGATGGGAGGGGTGGGGCATTCAGGCGAGTTTTGACAGAACCCATATGTTCTACATTTCTTTTCTTCAAAATTAAAGTTTGATTTGATAACCAAACACCTGACACACCCTGCCCTGACTGGGCACGCACATGCACACGCACACGCACACACACACACACACACACACACACACACACACACACACACACACACACACACACACACACACACACACACACACACACACACACACACACACACACACACAGATGTCCGCCCAGTTAGAAAACATTTTGACCTGTGATGTGGTCATTCTCAGAGAAACCAAACCCAATGCAGAGTTAAAACAGCTGCTTAGCAAACAGGATGGACGGGAAACACATTTCAAAGATGAAAGCAACGGAGGTGAATTGATAAACACCCGTCAGCCAAGAGAGTGCGAAGTGAGTTGATAAACACCCCTCCAGCCACTCTGTTCTTGTTTATTCCTGACTGAACTAGGCTGCTTCCTGGAAGCAACACGTGTTATGAGACCTCAGGGCTGGTTACAATGGTGACTGTGTGTTCCCTCTCAATCACAGACCTGTCCCTGTATACTGCACCCACACCCTGTCACTGACATCTATAGACATTCACCCTTTCATTGACATAGAGCTGGAATGGATAGAACTGTCATTTACCCTACATAGAAGTCGACTGATGCTGTAGTTCTATGTCACCTACATAGATCCAGGTATATAATCGTCATTCACCCTTTTACTGACATATAGCGTGTGTGGATAGAACCGTCATTCATGGTCCAATGGTATTCTGATCCAGAATGGCCTCGGTCCTATGTTAATCAGAAAATGGCCTCGGTCCTATGTTAATCAGAAAATGGCCTCGGTCCTATGTTAATCAGAAAATGGCCTCGGTCTTATGTTAATCAGAAAATGGCCTTGGTCCTATGTTAATCAGAAAATGGCCTCGGTCCTATGTTAATCAGAAAATAATATAATAATATATGCCATTTAGAAGACGCTTTTATCCAAAGCGACTTACAGTCATGTGTGCATACATTCTACGTATGGGTGGTCCCGGGGATCGAACCCACTACCCTGGCGTTACAAGCGCCATGCTCTACCAACTGAGCTACAGAAGGACGGCCTCGGTCCTATGTTAATCAGAAAATGGCCTCGGTCCTATGTTAATCAGAAAATGGCCTCGGTCCTATGTTAATCAGAAAATGGCCTCGGTCCTATGTTAATCAGAAAATGGCCTCTGTCCTATGTTAATCAGAAATGGCCTAGGTCCTATGTTAATCAGAAAATGGCCTCGGTCCTATGTTAATCAGAAAATGGCCTCTGTCCTATGTTAATCAGAAATGGCCTAGGTCCTATGTTAATCAGAAATGGCCTAGGTCCTATGTTAATCAGAAAATGGCCTCGGTCTTATGTTAATCAGAAAATGGCCTCGGTCCTATGTTAATCAGAAAATGGCCTCGGTCCTATGTTAATCAGAAAATGGCCTCGGTCCTATGTTAATCAGAAAATGGCCTCGGTCTTATGTTAATCAGAAAATGGCCTCGGTCCTATGTTAATCAGAAAATGGCCTCGGTCCTATGTTAATAAGAAAATGGCCTGGGTCCTATGTTAATCAGAAAATGGCCTCGGTCTTATGTTAATCAGAAATGGCCTAGGTCCTATGTTAATCAGAAAATGGCCTCTGTCCTATGTTAATCAGAAATGGCCTAGGTCCTATGTTAATCAGAAAATGGCCTAGGGCCTATGTTAATCAGAAAATGGCCTCGGTCCTACGTTAATCAGAAAATGGCCTCTGTCCTATGTTAATCAGAAATGGCCTAGGTCCTATGTTAATCAGAAAATGGCCTCTGTCCTATGTTAATCAGAAAATGGCCTAGGTCCTATGTTAATCAGAAAATGGCCTAGGGCCTATGTTAATCAGAAAATGGCCTCGGTCCTATGTTAATCAGAAAATGGCCTAGGTCCTATGTTAATCAGAAAATGGCCTCTGTCCTATGTTAATCAGAAAATGGCCTCGGTCCTATGTTAATCAGAAAATGGCCTCTGTCCTATGTTAATCAGAAAATGGCCTAGGTCCTATGTTAATCAGAAAATGGCCTAGGGCCTATGTTAATCAGAAAATGGCCTCGGTCCTATGTTAATCAGAAAATGGCCTAGGTCCTATGTTAATCAGAAAATGGCCTAGGTCCTATGTTAATCAGAAAATGGCCTCGGTCCTATGTTAATCAGAAAATGGCCTCGGTCCTATGTTAACCAGAAAATGGCATCGGTCCTATGTTAACCAGAAAATGGCCTAGGTCCTATGGTAACCAGAAAATGGCCTCGGTCCTATGTTAATCAGAAAATGGCCTCGGTCCTATGTTAATCAGAAAATGGCCTAGGTCCTATGTTAACCAGAAATGGCCTAGGTCCTATGGTAATCAGTATTTCGGCAAATAAGATGACCATAGAACCTAGAACATTCTGAAAGAATGTCTACTGGTCCATTGTATATGAAAGATTTCCTCCCCACCTATAGGCAGAAACTTAAACAGGAAGCACCCATGGTAAGGACTGTTCAACGTTGGTCTGATCAATCAGAATCTATGCTTCAAGATTGTTTTGATCACGCTGAATGGGAAACGTTCTGGGTCGCCTCTGAGAATAGTATCGACGTATACACTGACTCAGTGACTGGGTTCATCAGGAATTGCGTAGAAGATGTTGATCCCACTGTGACTATTATACCTTATCCAAACCAAAAACTGTGGATAGATGGCAGCATTCACGCTAAACTGAAAGCCCAAACCACCGCAATTAACCATGGCAAGGTGACATGGACGTGAACAAACAGACCAGCTATGCCCTCCATAAGGCAATCAAAGAGGCAAAAGGGAGCACAGGGACAAAGTGGAGTCGCATTTCAACGGCTCAGACACCAGTCGTGTGTGGCAGGGACTCCAGACAATCAGTGATTATACAGGGAAAACTAGCCACGTAGTGGACACCGATGCCTCACTCCCGGATAACCTAAACACCTTCTTCGTAAACCAGCCAACTGGTCTGCGCATGCTCTGAGGGCGCGGCTGGGGCCTGCAGCCTGGGCCTGCAGCCTTGCGAGGATTAACACGTTTAAATGTTTTACTCACGTCGGCTGCAGTGAAGGAAAGTCTGCAGGTTTTGTTAGCGGACCGTGTCAGTGGCACTGTATTGTCCTCAAAGCCAGCAAAAAAGTTATTTAGGTCTGTCTGGGAGCAAGATATAGTTAAAGTGACTATGCATATATGATTAACAGAGAGTAGCAGCAGCGTAAAAGAGTGATTGGGGGGCACCCAAAGCAAATAGTCTGGGTAGCCATTTGGTTACCTGTTCAGGAATCTTATGGCTTGGGTAAGTGCATCGAGCACGTCGTCCCAGCAGTGACTGTACGTACATACCCCAACCAGAAACCATGGATTACAGGAAACATTCGCACTGAGCTAAAGGTTAGAGCCCCCGCTATAAAAGTGTGGTACTCTAATCTGGAAGGTTATAAGAAATCACGCTATGCCCTCCGACGAACCATCAAACAGGCAAAGCATCAATACAGTACTAAAATCGAATCGTACTCCGACTCTTCTCCGATGTGGCAGGGCTTGCAAACGATTACAGACTACAAAGTGTAGCACATTCAAAAGCTGCCCAGTGACACAAGCCTACCAGACGAGCTAAATAACTTCTATGCTTGCTTCGAGGCAAGTAACACTGAAGCGTGCATGAGAGCATGTGCCCAAGAACCTGCCTAAATTACTACCGACCCGTGGCACTCACGTCTGTAGCCATGAACTGCTTTGATAGGCAGGTCATGGCTCACATCAACACCATTATCCCAGAAAACCTGGACCCACTAAATTTGCATACCGCACCAACAGATCCACAGATGATGCAATCTCTATTGCACTCCACACTGCCCTTTCACAAAAGGAACACCTACAGTATGTGAGAATGCTGTTCATTGACTACAGCTCAGCTTTCAACTCCATAGTGCCCTCAAAGCTCATCACTAAGCTAAGAACCCTGGGACTAAACACCTCCTCTCTGCAACTGGATCCTGGACTCTCTGCAACTGGATCCCTGACGGGCTGCCCCCCAGGTGGTAAGGGTAGGTAACAACACAACATGCTCAGTCCCCTCCTGTACTCCTTGTTTACTCCCTGTTTACTCATGACTGCACGGCCAGGCACGACTCTAACACCCTCATTTAGTTTGCTGATGAAACAACAGCCTGATCACCGACAACGATAAGACAGCGTATAGGGAGGAGGTCAGAGACCTGAACGTGTGGTGCAAGGACAACCTCTCCCTGTGATCAAGACAAAAGAGATGATTGTGGACACAACGAAAGGAGAACCGAGCAGAGTTTCAAGTTCCTTGGCGTCCACATCACCAACAAACTAGCATTGTCCAAGCACACCAAGACAGTCGTGAAGAGGGCACGACAAAACCTATTCCCCCTCAGGAGACTGAAAAGATTTGGCATGGGTCCTCGTATCCTCAAAAGGTTTTCAGCTGCACCATCGAGAGCTTTTTTACGGATTGCATCACTGCCTGGTATGGCAACTGCTTGGCCTCCGACCGCAAGGCACTACAGAGGGTAGTGCATACGGCCCAGTACATCACCGGGTTCAAGCTTACTGCCATCCAGGAACTTTATACCAGGCGGTGTCAGAGGAAGGCCCTAAAAATTGTCAAAGACTCCAGCCACCCTAGTCATAGACTGTTCTCTCTGCTACCGCACGGCAAGCGGTACCGGAGCACCAAGTCTAGGTCCAAGAGGCTTCTAAAAAGCTTCTACCCCCAAGCCATAAGACTCCTGAAAAGCTAATCCTCTTCTACGCTGTTGCTACTCTCTGTTATTTTCTATGCAGAGTCAATTAACTCTACCAACATGTACGTATTACCTCAATTACCTCGACACCGGTGTCCCAGCACAATGACTCTGTTATGGTACCCCCTGTATAAAGCCACCACATTGACTCTGTATCGGTACCCCCTGTATATAGCCCCGCTATTGTTATTTACTGCTGCTCTTTAATTATTTGTTATTCTTATCTCTTGTTTTTTTGTGGTATTTTCTTAAAACTGCATTGTTGGGCTTGTAAGTAAGGATTTCACCTGTTGTATTCGGCGTATGTGACAAATACAATTTGATTTGATTTTATATTGCCCTCCAAGCTCATCAATAAGTTTAGGCCCTAGGTCTGATCTTCTTCCTGTGCAACTGGATCCTGGACCTTCTGAGGTAGGTAACAACACCTCCGCCACACTGGTCGTCAACACGAGGGCCCCATAGGGCTGCGTGCTCAGTTTTATAATAACTGATCCTTATCAAATCATTTTTAATTGTTCTGAGGGTTTTTGTCCTTTCTACTAATCCTCATTGTAAATTCTTAACTCCCACTTATAAAAAAACATCCCTGTAGCTGAAAGCAACAGGCTCATATTAACTATTGGTCACCTCTAGGGGTTGCCAAGGGAGGTTATTCTACTGGAAACTTCCTAAGTTTATCAGTAAACTACCAGAATTGTGGTATCTTTAAAGGATTTTATATAATCTATATAGTGGCCCTTTGGGGTACTTCAGATTATCACAGGTGTCTGTAATTATGTCTGGCCCTCTCTCCGTCCTTATCACATGTAAAATACATGAAATAATTCAATAAGATGATTTTAAAATAAAAAATAGAATGACAAAGCTGTAAAACATGATCATATATATAAACCATCAACTTAGTGAATACCATTGGTGTTAAATGTGAGGTTTTTAGCATTTTCAATATGTATTTGTTGTCAATGTTTTGGCGTCAAACTGGTGGTAGCTGTGAAGAAAGTTAGTAGTTGGACAGGTTGCAGAGTTAATTGAAAATAATGCCATTGTTGATTAGATACTTTTCTTCATTAATTAGGCTATTTTCTCTTGGAACATATGGTTTATCGACTAGAAACTCATGGACAATATGGATACATATATAAGAAAAAATGAATACTATACAGTATATGAATACATTTAAAACAAGTTATTAAAGTAGAAATGACCAAAGTTACAATAGATTGCCATAGATTTTCTGTTAATTACAAAAATTACAGAAAATTCCGGCAACTTTGCAACCCTAGTCACCTTTCCCTCTCCTCTCCTCTCCTCTCCTCTCCTCTCCTCTCCTCTCCTCTCCTCTCCTCTCCTCTCCCTCTCCTCTCCTCTCCTCTCCTCTCCTCTCCTCTCCTCTCCTCTCCTCTCCTCTCCTCTCCTCTCCTCTCCTCTCCTCTCCTCTCCTCCCCTTTCCTATTCTCTCTCCCTCTCTGCTCATCTCTTGGCCAGAGCGTCCAGTGTGCGCTCTGAGTGCTCTCAGAGCGAAACACAGAATTTAAGAACAAAACTCTGAATTTACAAACTCTGACTTTATAAAGGTGCTAAATGAAACGCTTATAGTAGTATTTTGTACCCTTACAGACCCTGCTAAATATTTGTATCTGTTTTATATAAGACATGCATTAGATGTGTTAGACTTAGGTTAGGTATCCCCACACAACCAGAGGACATTATTACAAACAGCTTTGCTCAGTTTTGCTAGCATGGCAATACTTCATGTAGTTAAAAGTATCTGTAAAACATTTCCCAGCAGGTAGGAATTACCTGGTTTGAAGTTAGAACACAGCTGAGCTGATTACCTAGCTGAAGAGACAGAGATGGAGCGACAGACTTGGGGGACTGAGCTGGGGTGAATATTGAGTGTGGTGAAGAGATCTACCTATTCCTGTGTGGCTCTGTCGATAGAGCATGGCGCTTGCAATGCCAGGAATGAAGTTCGATTCTCGCTGGGGCCACCCATATACTATGTAAGTCACTGTAGATAAACGCACCTGCTAACTGCTGTATGATTGGTGGTGTAAGACTCACTGGAATGAGCAGGACCTCTACTCAGACGAGTATCAACCAAATACCCTACTTCTTATAGCTATAAAGGGCAAGTTAGTAATAATACGTAAATAGATCCACCTAGATATCTGGTATTTTTAATTTTAATTTGACCTTTATTTAACTAGGCAAGTCAGTTAAGAACAAATTCTTATTTTCAATGACAGCCTATGAACAGTGGGTTAACTGCCTGTTCAGGGGCAGAACTACAGATTTGTACCTTGTCAGCTCAGGGATATGAATTTGCAACCTTTCGGTTACTAGTCCAACGCTCTAACCACTAGGCTACCCTGCCGCACAAATGCAAGAGTATCTACTGCCATATTGATTAAACCCGGCAGAGGTGTATTTAGAGGGCAAGTTGGTCAGGATGATATCTAAGAGGGTGCCCATGGTTACGGATCCCAGTTCAGGCCATCTAACAGTATGAACTCTGAACAGTATGAACTCTGAACAGTATGAACTCTGAACAGTATGAACTCTGAAGATAGATGGGGCCAAATCAATTCACATATGGTGTCCAGGGCACAGCTGGGGGCTGAGGGGAGTCTATAACAAGCAGCAACGATGAGAGACTTGTTTCAGGAAAGGTGGATTTTTAAAAGTAGAAGCGTTAATTGTTTGGACACAGACCTGGATATTATGACAGAACTCTCCAGGCTCTCTCTGCAGTAGATTGCAACTCTGTCCCCTTTGGCAGTTCTATCTTGTCAGAAAATGTTGTAGTTGGGGATGTACATTTCAGAATTTTTGGTGGCCTTCCGAAGCCAGGATTCAGACACGACTAGGACATCAGGGTTGGCAGACTGTGCTGAAGCAGTGAATAAACAAGCTTAGGGAGGAGGCTTCTGATGTTAACATGCATGAAATCAAGACTTTTACGGTTACAGAAGTCAACAAATGAGAGCGCCTGGGGAGTGGGAGTGGTAATGGGGGCTGCAGGGCCTGGGTTAACCTCTACATCACCAGAGGAACAGAGGAGGAGTAGGATAAGGATACGGCTAAAGGCTATAAGAACTGGTCGTCTAGTGTGTTTTGAACAGAGAGTAAAAGGAGAAGATTTCTGGGCATGGAAGAATAGATTCAAGGCATAATGTACAGACAAGGGTATGGTAGGATGTGAGTACAGTGGAGGTAAACCTAGACATTGAGTGAGAGAGGTTTAGTCTCTAGAGGCACCAGTTAAGCCAGGTGAGGTCACCGCATGTGTGGGGGGTGGGACAAAAGGGTTATCTAAGGCTTGTTGGGCAAGGCTGTGGGCTCCACAGTGAAATAAGACAATAATAGCTAACCAAAACAGCAAGACATATTGCCATTAGAGAGAGGCATTTGTAGCCAAGTGATCATAGGGTCCAATGAGCAGCAATTGGTGAGTCAGGGAGCTGTTCAGTCGTCGCTACTACGCTAGGCGAGCTGGAGACACGGCTATTCAGACAGCTAGCTGGCCGGGGCTAGTAGATGGGCCTTTGGCGACGTCGCAACGGAAGAGCCTGTCGAAACCACCTCGGACGATTATGTCGGCAGGCCAGTCGGGGTGGATCGGCGTGGCTCCATGTCAGCAATAAAGGGTCCAGGCCAATTGGTAGCCCAAGAATTAGCTGGTAGACCTCTTTAGGTAGCCGGGAGATGGGCCGAGCTTGAGGCTAGCTCAAGGCTAACTGGCGCTTGTTTTGGGACAGAGGCATTAGCCAGCAGTAGTCACTCGAATGCAGCTAGCTAGCTGCGATGATCTGGTGTAATGGACCAGGGCTTGCGGCAGGAATCAGGTGATGAGGTAGAAAAAAAGCAGTCCGATATGCTCTGGGTTTATACCACGCTGTGCAGACTGGCAGGTTTTGACCGAGCTGAAGCGGACTGTTATCCAAGTTACAGGTTGTAACGCAACAAAATCGGAAAGAGGAGGGAGGAGTGAGTCAGGAGGTAGAGAGAGACAGAAAGAGAGATAACAGAAGAGAAGGGGAAGAACATAACGCTTCCTCAGCTTATCAGCGCCTCACTGAAGCGAGGAGAACGGTACTGTAGTTTGAGCTGTACTGTAGCCTCCAAAAAAGAGACTCCCAGTTACTGTACCACAGCATAACCTGGAGAGCTACTGTGTTGGCAGGATTGTCTTCTAGCCCAGCACTAAAACACCTGACTCAGCTAAAGAACTCATCAATGTAGTACAACAGTGCAACAGTTTGATCGTCCCAGTTACTACAGCAGTGGACACCATGCCTGGTCCTGGAGAAATACAGGAGGTGCAGGTTTTTGTTACAACAACACATTACAACAGCTTCCTCAGCAGACCAATTACACATGACTCACTTTGCTTACAGATACTAACTTATACTAACGTCAGCGGTCATATTTCAATACCTTTCACCACAATTGCACATGTATTAATTACCCTTTTAATTAAGAATACACATTCAGAGTGCTTCCAGACAGGACTGTTTGAAACACTATTTGGTTTTCGCCAGGGTGGTTGTAATATCTGTTATCGACATGAACCATTGCCTACACCACATGATGTCTCGTAGTGTAACGTGGTGTTAGCTACCTGGTGTTAGTGTAGCTAACTGGTTTTACTGTACATAGCGTGTTTTCCCATAATGTTACATTGGTGTTCCTGGTGTTCCTGTTGTGTACATGTGATTACATGGACGACAGGTAGCCTAGCGGTTAAGAGTGTCGGACCAGTAAGCGAAAGGTTACTGGTTTGAATCCCTTAGCTGACTAGGTGGAAATGTGTTCCTGTAAGTCACTCTGGATAAGAGTGTGTGTGTAAACATATTGTTTCCCTCCCCCAATAAGTAGTGTCTCAGAAGCTCTCCATGGCATCTCCGGTGGGTACGTTCATCGCTGCAGACTTCAACAACGACAATGAAGTAGAGGTGTTCTTCAATAACATCCCTAACAGAGGGTCCTCAGTCAACAGACTGTTCAGGTACAGAGACATATGCATTATATCAGTTACAAAACACAATTAAACTAATGTAATTTAGATAAACATTTTAGCTAACATTAGTTCATGTAAATTCTATAATTCCTCTCAGTTATTCTGGACTAAAGCATTTCTGTAGACAGGAAGTAGTCATAATGACTGAAAATTCAGATCAGTGAAATGTGTATGTGTGTGTACCTATGTGTGTGTAACAGTCTGTGTGTGTGAAACTGTTGGAGTGTGTCTGTCCCCTATGTAGTTATGCAGGATGTCTGTTGTTTGCTATGGTGAGCGATCCAACATCCAAAAGGCTGAGGTTCCGCTTGTACCATATTAAAACCTGAGTGGAAGTTTCAGTCATGAAACAGAAACCCTCAAATGAACGGTAAAGGATTGTCTGGCAATGAAACACCCAGCTTGAACTATTGTCCTCGTTGAAGCTAATTCATTAATACAATCAAGGTTTGCTGGGTTTCCAGCTCTTTGTAAATGCTTTGCCTAATATTCTAAGTTGATAATGTTCTGAAGTCTAATAAATGTGAAGCATCTCTTACATGTAGTGTGGTTCCTATTTCCTCCACTGGATGGCGCTATAGATATGTGGTTTAGGATTTGAGACGAGACAGCCCAGCCTCTCTTCTACATGTGTCTCTTATTGTTGCTAGTGTCCCGTGTGTCTTCATAGCTTTAGATGTGTGTGTGTGTGTCTTCTGTGTCCTGTGTGTGTTCACAGCTTTAGAAGTGTTTGTGTTGTGGTCTGTCAGGACCAGCAGTAACAGACTGATGGAGATAGTAGTCAGGACCAGCAGTAACAGACTGATGGAGATGGTAGAGTCAGGACCAGCAGTAACAGACTGATGGAGATGGTAGTCAGGACCAGCAGTAACAGACTGATGGAGATGGTAGAGTCAGGACCAGCAGTAACAGACTGATGGAGATGGTAGTCAGGACCAGCAGTAACAGACTGATGGAGATGGTAGAGTCAGGACCAGCAGTAACAGACTGATGGAGATGGTAGAGTCAGGACCAGCAGTAACAGACTGATGGAGATGGTAGTCAGGACCAGCAGTAACAGACTGGGGTGTTACAGTAACATTATGGGGTGTTACAGTAACATTATGGGGTGTAACAGTAACATTATGGGGTGTTAAAGTAACATTATGGGGGTGTTACAGTAACATTATGGGGGTGTTACAGTAACATTATGGGGGTGTAACAGTAACATTATGGGGTGTTACAGTAACATTATGGGGGTGTTACAGTAACATTATGGGGGTGTTACAGTAACATTATGGGGTGTTACAGTAACATTATGGGGGTGTAACAGTAACATTATGGGGGTGTTACAGTAACATTATGGGGGTGTTACAGTAACATTATGGGGGTGTTACAATAACATTATGGGGTGTTACAGTAACATTATGGGGTGTTACAGTAACATTATGGGGGGTGTTACAGTAACATTATGGGGTATTACAGTAACATTATGGGGGATGTTACAGTAACATTATGGGGGTGTTACAGTAACATTATGGGGGGTGTTACAGTAACATTATGGGGGTGTTACATTAACATTATGGGGTGTAACAGTAACATTATGGGGGTGGTACAGTAACATTATGGGGTGTTACAGTAACATTATGGGGGTGTTACAGTAACATTATAGGGGTGTTACAGTAACATTATGGGGGTGTTACACTAACATTATGGGGGTGTTACACTAACATTATGGGATGTTACAGTAACATTATGGGATGTTACAGTAACATTATGGGGGTGTTACAGTGACATTATGGGGGTGTTACACTAACATTATGGGGGTGTTACACTAACATTATGGGATGTTACAGTAACATTATGGGATGTTACAGTAACATTATGGGGGTGTTACAGTGACATTATGGGAACATTATGGGGATGGTATGGTGATGTGTCCCTCCAGGTAAAGACATAGCCACCAGGGGAGGACACACCTGAAATAGTTAAGGACTTCTCCTTAAACTTCTTTTAATCTCCTTCTTCCTCTCACTGTTTCTCTTTGTAGGAGTCTCTCTATCCCACTTTCTCTCTCTCCACACTCTTAGAAAAAAAGGTATCTAGAACCTTAAAGGGTTCTTCGGCTGTCTTCGGGTTCTACATAGTTATACCTTTGGGAACAATTGAAGAACCCTTTTGTAACTTTTTCTTCTGGAGTGTAATTATTGGATTGCAGGCCAGTGACTCTGATCATTATTAGATGCTATAGCTTCTCTTTTTCAACCTGCCAGTATTGAAGAGGCATTGCTTCCTTACAGTGTGGTCATGGGTTTGCTATAAATGAGAATGGCCGGTGCACAGGTCGTTTGAGCCCCTAGATCTTTAACAATCCCTGTCCTGTTTGCCAAAGTGCTATCCTGCCTCTCTTTCCCTGCAATAAACTCCCCCCCTTCCTCCTCCTCTTCTTCCTTCTTTTCCCCCTCCATCTTCCTCCTTTCCCTCCTCTCCCTCCAGATAAGGATGAGTGTACCCAGTTCCCCTCTGAGTGCCCCACTGGCCGTCCTGTGTGCACTAACGTCTATGGTAGCTACAAGTGTTGTGTCAATAAGATTTGCAACCAATGCGTTGAACCCAACATTGATGGATCGGCCTGAGTGGGTTCATCCTGGTCCCAGATCTGTTTGTGTTGTCTTGTAGCCTGGTGGTCCCAGATCTGTTTGTGTTGTCCTGTAGCCTGGTCCCAGATCTGTTTGTGTTGTCCTATAGCCCTGTCCCAGATCAGTTTGTGCTGTCTTGTAGCCTGGTCCCAGATCTGTTTGTGTTGTCTTGTAGCCTGGTCCCATATCTGTTTGTGTTGTTTTGTAGCCTGGTCCCAGATCAGTTTGTGTTGTCCTGTAGCCTGGTCCCAGATCAGTTTGTGTTGTCCTGTAGCCTGGTCCCAGATCAGTTTGTGTTGTCCTGTAGCCTGGACCCAGATCAGTTTGTGTTGTCCTATAGCCTGGTCCCAGATCTGTTTGTGTTGTTTTGTAGCCTGGTCCCAGATCAGTTTGTGTTGTCTTGTGGCCTGGTCCCAGATCTGTTTGTGCTGTCTTGTATTATGTTCCTAAATCTTTTTGTGCTGTCTTGTAATCACCATGCTATGTTTGGCACGCAGCGGCCATAGAAAGTGGCTACACAGCACTAACAGGTCTGGGAACAGGCTATAGTGGGCTAGAATATACAGTAGATATAACTGTTTATGGAGGTTACAGTCCTTCCACCACAGAAATATAAATCTATAGAACAGGCTTGGAACCTCTAACCCTGGCAATTTGACTGGTAAACTCATGGGCACACACATAATGGCTGCTAGCCAGTCCATCCATTATGCCACCATTGACTTGAATGGGGAGGCCCGCTCTTGCGATGCTCCACACACTGTTATATTCTTCATTATAGTTTATTACAACCTGTACATCTGTAACATAATTACAGTCCTTCCAACGAGTGCTCATAACATTCTCCAAACTCCTTTATTCCTCTCTGCATCCCTGTACATGCAAGCACTTACTATTCTAGGCATTGTGAGTTGATGGATGGATGTTATTCATCTTTTCTCCCCTGTGCCTCTCTGCAGATCAGGTAGCTCACTTTGGGGGGGAACACGCTCCTCAGGGGTCCGACGATTGGCCAGCCTCTCTCTCTCCCCCACCTCTCCTCTCTCTCCCACCTCTCATCTCTCTCCTCTCTCTCCCCTCTCTCCTCTCTCCCCTCTCTCCCACCTCTCCTCTCTCTCGCCTCTCCTCTCTCCCGCATCTCCTCTCTCTCCCACTTCTCCTCTCTCTCCTACTTCTCCTCTCTCTCCCACTTCTCCTCTCTCCCACATCTCCTCTCTCTCCCACTTCTCCTCTCTCTCCTACTTCTCCTCTCTCCCCTCTCTCCCGCCTCTCCTCTCTCTCCCACCTCTCCTCTCTCCCACCTCTCCTCTCTCCCACCTCTCCTCTCTCCCACCTCTCCTCTCTCTCGCCTCTCCTCTCTCCCGCATCTCCTCTCTCTCCCACTTCTCCTCTCTCTCCTACATCTCCTCTCTCTCCTACATCTCCTCTCTCTCCCACCTCTCCTCTCTCCCACCTCTCCTCTCTCTCGCCTCTCCTCTCTCCCGCATCTCCTCTCTCTCCCACTCTCTCCTCTCTCTCCTACTTCTCCTCTCTCTCCTCTCTCTCTCGCCTCTCCTCTCTCCCACCTCTCCTCTCTCTCCCGCCTCTCCTCTCTCTCCCACCTCTCCTCTCTCTCCCACCTCTCCCGCCTCTCCTCTCTCTCCCGCCTGCAAACCAGACCACTGTAGTTGCTACACACTTCCTCTCTACTTCACTCCAGAACCCTACCTCTTTCAGTCTCCTCCCATTCTCTGTTACTCACTCCTAGAGAGCAGGTAAGAAGTCTCTTCATCTCTCTCTTCATTCCTCTGAAAAACAAAATGATCATGGAAGCTTGTCAACCACAATCTTAATTTCTCTGGAAAACTGATCATAAAAGTCTCTTCATTTCTCTGGAAAACAGAGAAGAAGCTTCCATGATCAATCTCTTTACTCATCCTGAAACAAAATGATCATATAACTCCCTCCCTGTCTTCCCCCTCAAAACGAGCTCTCCATGGACAATTCTGATTATTTTCACTCCTCTCATACAGAACAGATCATGGACCTTCTCTTCCTCCTTTCTTCACTCGTTCATAGACATCTCAGTTTCAAGGGTGTTTATTTTTAAACAGAAAGAAAGAGAAAATAAACCTCTTCCCGTCTTCTGGGCTCCAGGGATTGCTGTCTCCGCTGGGGTAGAACACCAAGCCCCTTGGTTCCAGCAGACCCCCGAGAACATCTCTCCGGTAGCAACCTCTCACTACCTCCCACCTCTATCGTATGCTGCCCTCCAAGCAGCTTTATGGGCCCTGTACGGCTGCAGAGCAATCAGCCCCTTGATTACTCACCAGCCTCAATCAGCCCCAATTAGTCCTGGCTGGAGGACCATCGAGACCTGGCACGTCCAGCAGAGGGAGCCACTGCCTCGTGATGTAGACTCCACGAGTCTCTCCCGTTGTGTCTTGTCCGTTGTACACCACAATATACACACATATATACATATATACACAGATATATACATATACATATATATAAACATATATAGAGAGTTGAAGTTGGAAGTTACACTTAGGTTGGAGTCATTAAAACTCATTTTTCAACCACTCCACAAATTTCTTGTTAACAAACAATAGTTTTGGCAAGTCGTTTAGGACATCTACTTTGTTCACGAAACAAGTAATTTTTCCAACAATTGTTTACAGAGAGATTATTTCACTTATTTCACATGTATCACTATTCCAGTGGGTCAGAGGTTTACACACTAAGTTGACTGTGCCTTTAAACAACTTGGAAAATTCCAGAAAATGATGTCATGGCTTAAGAAGCTTCTGATAGGCTAATTGACATCATTTGAGTAAATTGGAGGTGTACCTGTGGATGTATTTCAAGGCCTACCTTCAAACTCAGTGCCTCTTTGCTTGACATCATGGGAAAATTGTAAGAAATTAGCCAAGACCTCAGAAATAAAATAGCAGATATCCACAAGTCTAATTCATCCTTGGGAGCAGTTTCCAAACGCCTGAAGGTACCACGTTCATCTGTACAAACAATAGAACGCAAGTATAAACACCATGGGACCAGCCGTCATACCGCTCAGGAAGGAGATGCGTTCTGTCTCCAAGATATTAATGCACTTTGGTGCGAAAAGTGCAAATCAATCCCAGAACAACAGCAAAGGACCTTGTGAAGATGCTGAAGGAAACAGGTACAAAAGTATCTATATCCACAGTAAAACTAGTCCGATATCAACATAACCTGAAAGGCCGCTCAGCAAGGAAGAAGCAACTGCTCCAAAACCGCCATAAAAAAGGTGGTATTGGAGTGGCCATCACAAAGCCCTGACCTCAATCCCATGGAAAATTTGAGGGCAGAACTAAAAAAGCGTGTGTGAGCAAGGAGGCCTACAAACCTGATTCAGTTACACCAGCTCTGTCAGGAGGCCTACAAACCTGACTCAGTTACACCAGCTCTGTCAGGAGGCCTACAAACCTGACTCAGTTACACCAGCTCTGTCAGGAGGCCTACAAACTTGACTTACACCAGCTCTGTCAGGAGGCCTACAAACCTGACTCAGTTACACCAGCTCTGTCAGGAGGCCTACAAACCTGACTCAGTTACACCAGCTCTGTCAGGAGGCCTACAAACCTGACTCAGTTACACCAGCTCTGTCAGGAGGCCTACAAACTTGACTTACACCAGCTCTGTCAGGAGGCCTACAAACCTGACTCAGTTACACCAGCTCTGTCAGGAGGCCTACAAACCTGACTCAGTTACACCAGCTCTGTCAGGAGGCCTACAAACCTGACTCAGTTACACCAGCTCTGTCAGGAGGTCTACAAACCTGACTCAGTTACACCAGCTCTGTCAGGAGGCCTACAAACCTGACTCAGTTACACCAGCTCTGTCAGGAGGCCTACAAACCTGATTCAGTTACACCAGCTCTGTGAGGAGGCCTACAAACCTGACTCAGTTACACCAGCTCTGTCAGGAGGCCTACAAACCTGACTCAGTTACACCAGCTCTGTCAGGAGGCCTACAAACCTGACTCAGTTACACCAGCTCTGTCAGGAGGTCTACAAACCTGACTCAGTTACACCAGCTCTGTCAGGAGGCCTACAAACCTGATTCAGTTACACCAGCTCTGTGAGGAGGCCTACAAACCTGACTCAGTTACACCAGCTCTGTCAGGAGGCCTACAAACCTGACTCAGTTACATCAGCTCTGTCCGGAGGAATGGGACAAAATTCACCCAACTTATTGTGGGATGCTTGTGGAAGGCTTTCTGAAACGTTTGACCCAAGTGAAACAATTTAAAGGCAATGCTACCAAATACTAATTGAATGTATGTGAACTTCTGACCCACTGGGAATGCAATGATAGAAATAAAAACTTAAATAAATAATTCTCTCTACTATTATTCTGACATTTCACATTCTTAAATTAAAGTGGTGATCCTAACTGACCTAAGACAGGGAAATTAAATGTCAGGAATTGTGAAAAACTGAGTTTAAATTTAATTGGCTAGGGTGTATGTAAACTTCCGACTTCAACTGTGTGTGTATATATATATATATATATATATACATATATACACACATCAGGAAATGTACATAGTGAACTCGTTAAAATTGAAAATACGTAAATATAATACTTTCTTTCAGACACTTGCATGAATTATCAGACTGGGAATAATTGACATTCACAGTCTCCCTCTATTTACAAGCATAGCCAATGGCATTGCCCCTTTTTGAGCTCTGACTTAAACCAACCAATTAGAATACATAAACAATAAATATACATTTCTGCAGTGGCAAGTAGAAACATAACTCAACACGTTATCAATGTCAAATACATGTGTGATTATAAAATAAGGTTGCAAGGTGATTAAAAAAGAATCCATTATACTATGGAATGAATCCTAATTTGAGATTTAAGCACATACGCTAACTCGTACTTTCACATAAATCACTGATGTCAGTATATTTAGCCCTGATGAAATTCAAGTTAACCATGAGAGAAAATACTCAAGCTGTACCAAAATGAAACACACAAATTTTGTGAGTAAGGCCGGGATTCAATCCAATTGTGGGTTATAGGCATTGTGGCTTTTAAAGGCAAATTCTGATTGAGCCGACATATGCAGCATTCACCGCGAATGGGATCTCCACGAATGTGGGAACATGCCTTTGAAAGAAAATATTCCTGCAGCATCAAGAAATGTGAATTGTTATGTGGATTATAATTCATGGACATTTTTGTAAGAGTTGATACATTTTTCATAAAGAATATAAAGTCTGAAATGTCAGTGGAAATTACAAACTTCAGGGGCCTTTTTTTAGACCTCAAATACACTACAAGTTTTACATTTTCTGCATTGCATGAAAGTTCTTCTGTAATAGGTTGATCAAATTAAGATCTAACATCTGTATAACTCGTGATAGGTTTGAATCCCTGCCGAAATGACAGCTAAATGACCAAACAGGGAACACATAGCTGGGCCATGGAGTGAGACTATTCCACTAGGCTGTGGTTGATCAATATTCACTATGGAGAAAGAAAATGTCCTTGAAACTCACTCAAATAAATTAACTGTCAAGAAATGTAGCAACATACAAAAAAAATGAATGTAGTCCAAGGTTAATATCACAACTGGGGATGAATTATTCACATAGCTTTAGCAGGAGTTCTCTCTAGGGGTAGTGTTCATGGTCTGTGTGTGTGTGTGTGTGTGTGTGTGTGTGTGTGTGTGTGTGTGTGTGTGTGTGTGTGTGTGTGTGTGTGTGTGTGTGTGTGTGTGTGTGTGTGTGTGTGTGTGTGTGTGTGTGTGTGTGTGTGTGTGTGTGTGTGTGTGTGTGTGAGAGAGAGAGAGAGAGAGAGAGAGAGAGAGAGGGAGAGTGTGTTGTGTGTGTGTGCGCGTGCGTGTGTGTGTGTGAGAGAGAGAGAGAGAGAGAGAGAGAGAGAGAGAGGGAGAGTGTGTCTGTGTGTGTGCGCGTGCGTGTGTGTGTGTGTGTGCCGCCAGTGGTGGTCTCTCACTATTCCCAGACCGATGCAAGTGTTTCTGTTGTCCCAAATTCCAGAATCCCCACGTCTAGCATCTCACACATTCCAATATTAATACAACACCCCAAGCTAGCGCCACGGAAACCTCCCTATAGTAACATCTCCATGGTAATGACATTGACCGTCATAATAATATGATGCCACCTGTAAATCAACAATATATTTTTTTATATTTCTACTTAATGAGACAATGTAATGGGAGAAGACAGAGGTCTGGAATTCATATAAACTAAGGGAATCATAGAGAGATATGTAAAAATGCTCAAGTCTGGAATCTCCCCGAAATCTGCTTGACCCATAGTAATGATTCTGTCACGATCCCCACATTCTGTGTTCCGATAGGAAATGTTCTTCAAGGGAATATTCCAACGGAGAACACTGAGGCGGCGTTAATTCTATGGAATGAGAGGATGATTTGGTTTCAGGGTCATCTCAGGTGAAGTTGTCTTATCTTTATCATCTGAGACTTAGCCAAGCAGCAACATACACAGTTACAGACAATGACCAGCATAACACATCCAATAACCTGTTTGGCCAGGTCAGGGATGGCATCTGTCTGGCAAACTAGGTTTATGGGCTCCATGACCAATCAGCAACATTAATGGACCATTTAAGAGCCAGGGTGAGGAGAATTCATTTCATTACATTTCATTATAGTACAACGGTTGATTTGTCTAATCTTAGCAATTTCTTCTTAGCTAGCTACATAGCCGTCCTTGTATCAGAGATAATTGCATAATTATCGTATTTCGTCGCCCTAACGTAGCCTTCACTGCTATTCGCCCAGCAGCTAGCCAGCTAGCAAACGCTAGCAAACGCCCACAGATTAGCAGCACTGTAGTACTATTACACTCAACTGAACGACTTGATTAGTTTAGTGTTAGCTAGCTACATAGCTGTCTTTGTATCCAAGATAATTGTGTAGTTTAGAGTGTGTAGTCTTGGAGTGATTATCTTAATTTACCGAGGTTAGCTAGCCAGCTATTTGTCGTCCTTAACGTAGGAGACTCTGCTAGCTAGCCAACAGCTAACAG
Source organism: Oncorhynchus keta (assembly GCF_023373465.1). Lineage (NCBI taxonomy): Eukaryota > Metazoa > Chordata > Actinopteri > Salmoniformes > Salmonidae > Oncorhynchus > Oncorhynchus keta. The sequence goes on from NC_068456.1 coordinate 29,165,587, forward strand.
CTAACAGCTAGCCAACGTCTACTGAATTGAACTCAACAACCCGGTCGCACTCACAGGTAGTATCACATTTTCATTTCATTTCATTACAGTACAACGGTTTGATTTGTTTGATCGTAGCTAGCTACATAGCTAGCTACATAGCCGTCTTTGTATCAAAGATAATTGTGTAGTCTAGAGCGATTTTCTAGGTTAGCTAGCCAGCTATTGTCGTTCTTTTAACGCAACGTAACGTAAACAACACTGCTAGCTAGCCAGCTAGCCCCGAATAGCAGCACTGCAGAAACTATTACACTCAACGGAACGACTTGATTAGTGTAGTGTCAACAACGCAGCTACTGCCAGCTAGCCTACTTCAGCAGTACTGTATCATTTTAATCATTTTAGTCAATAAGATTCTTGCTACGTAAGCTTAACTTTCTGAACATTCGAGACGTGTAGTCCACTTGTCATTCCAATCTCCTTTGCATTAGCGTAGCCTCTTCTGTAGCCTGTCAACTATGTGTCTGTCTATCCCTGTTCTCTCCTCTCTGCACAGACCATACAAACGCTCCACACCGCGTGGCCGCGGCCACCCTAATCTGGTGGTCCCAGCGCGCACGACCCACGTGGAGTTCCAGGTCTCCGGTAGCCTCTGGAACTGCCGATCTGCGGCCAACAAGGCAGAGTTCATCTCAGCCTATGCCTCCCTCCAGTCCCTCGACTTCTTGGCACTGACGGAAACATGGATCACCACAGACAACACTGCTACTCCTACTGCTCTCTCTTCGTCCGCCCACGTGTTCTCGCACACCCCGAGAGCTTCTGGTCAGCGGGGTGGTGGCACCGGGATCCTCATCTCTCCCAAGTGGTCATTCTCTCTTTCTCCCCTCACCCATCTGTCTATCGCCTCCTTTGAATTCCATGCTGTCACAGTTACCAGCCCTTTCAAGCTTAACATCCTTATCATTTATCGCCCTCCAGGTTCCTCGGAGAGTTCATCAATGAGCTTGATACCTTGATAAGCTCCTTTCCTGAGGACGGCTCACCTCTCACAGTGCTGGGCGACTTTAACCTCCCCACGTCTACCTTTGACTCATTCCTCTCTGCCTCCTTCTTTCCACTCCTCTCCTCTTTTGACCTCACCCTCTCACCTTCCCCCTACTCACAAGGCAGGCAATACGCTCGACCTCATCTTTACTAGATGCTGTTCTTCCACTAACCTCATTGCAACTCCCCTCCAAGTCTCCAACCACTACCTTGTATCCTTTTCCCTCTCGCTCTCATCTAACACCTCCCACACTGCCCCTACTCGGATGGTATCGCACCGTCCCAACCTTCGCTCTCTCTCCCCCGCTACTCTCTCCTCTTCCATCCTATCATCTCTTCCCTCTGCTCATACCTTCTCCAACCTATCTCCTGATTCTGTCTCCTCAACCCTCCTCTCCTCCCTTTCTGCATCCTTTGACTCTCTATGTCCCCTATCCTCCAGGCTGGCGCGGTCCTCCCCTCCCGCCCCGTGGCTCGACGACTCATTGCGAGCTCACAGAACAGGGCTCCGGGCAGCTGAGCGGAAATGGAGGAAAACTCGCCTCCCTGCGGACCTGGCATCCTTTCACTCCCTCCTCTCTACATTTTCCTCCTCTGTCTCTGCTGCTAAAGCCATTTTCTACCACTCTAAATTCCAAGCATCTGCCTCTAACCCTAGGAAGCTCTTTGCCACCTTCTCCTCACTCCTGAATCCTCCTCCCCTCCCCCTCCTCCCCTCTCTGCAGATGACTTCGTCAACCATTTTGAAAAGAAGGTCAACAACATCCGATCCTCGTTTGCTAAGTCAAACGGCACCGCTGGTTCTGCTCACACTGCCCTACCCTGTGCTCTGACCTCTTTCTCCCCTCTCTCTCCAGATGAAATCTCGCGTCTTGTGACGGCCGGCCGCCCAACAACCTGCCCGCTTGACCCTATCCCCTCCTCTCTTCTCCAGACCATTTCCGGAGACCTTCTCCCTTACCTCACCTCGCTCATCAACTCATCCCTGACCGCTGGCTACGTCCCTTCCGTCCTCAAGAGAGCGAGAGTTGCACCCCTTCTGAAAAAACCTACACTCAATCCCTCCAATGTCAACAACTACAGACCAGTATCCCTTCTTTCTTTTCTCTCCAAAACTCTTGAACGTGCCGTCCTTGGCCAGCTCTCCCGCTGTCTCTCTCTGAATGACCTTCTTGATCCAAATCAGTCAGGTTTCAAGACTAGTCATTCAACTGAGACTGCTCTTCTCTGTATCACGGAGGCGCTCCGCACCGCTAAAGCTAACTCTCTCTCCTCTGCTCTCATCCTTCTAGACCTATCGGCTGCCTTCGATACTGTGAACCATCAGATCCTCCTCTCCACCCTCTCCGAGTTGGGCATCTCCGGCGCGGCCCACGCTTGGATTGCGTCCTACCTGACAGGTCGCTCCTACCAGGTGGCGTGGCGAGAATCTGTCTCCTCACCACGCGCTCTCACCACTGGTGTCCCCAGGGCTCTGTTCTAGGCCCTCTCCTATTCTCGCTATACACCAAGTCACTTGGCTCTGTCATAACCTCACATGGTCTCTCCTATCATTGCTATGCAGACGACACACAATTAATCTTCTCCTTTCCCCTTCTGATGACCAGGTGGCGAATCGCATCTCTGCATGTCTGGCAGACATATCAGTGTGGATGACGGATCACCACCTCAAGCTGAACCTCGGCAAGACGGAGCTGCTCTTCCTCCCGGGAAGGACTGCCCGTTCCATGATCTCGCCATCACGGTTGACAACTCCATTGTGTCCTCCTCCCAGAGCGCTAAGAACCTTGGCGTGATCCTTGACAACACCCTGTCGTTCTCAACTAACATCAAGGCGGTGGCCCGTTCCTGTAGGTTCATGCTCTACAACATCCGCAGAGTACGACCCTGCCTCACACAGGAAGCGGCGCAGGTCCTAATCCAGGCACTTGTCATCTCCCGTCTGGACTACTGCAACTCGCTGTTGGCTGGGCTCCCTGCCTGTGCCATTAAACCCCTACAACTCATCCAGAACGCCGCAGCCCGTCTGGTGTTCAACCTTCCCAAGTTCTCTCACGTCACCCCGCTCCTCCGCTCTCTCCACTGGCTTCCAGTTGAAGCTCGCATCCGCTACAAGACCATGGTGCTTGCCTACGGAGCTGTGAGGGGAACGGCACCTCAGTACCTCCAGGCTCTGATCAGGCTCTACACCCAAACAAGGGCACTGCGTTCATCCACCTCTGGCCTGCTCGCCTCCCTACCACTGAGGAAGTACAGTTCCCGCTCAGCCCAGTCAAAACTGTTCGCTGCTCTGGCTCCCCAATGGTGGAACAAACTCCCTCACGACGCCAGGACATCGGAGTCAATCACCACCTTCCGGAGACACCTGAAAACCCACCTCTTTAAGGAATACCTAGGATAGGACAAGTAATCCTTCTCACCCCCTTTAAGATTTAGATGCACTATTGTAAAGTGACTATTCTACTGGATGTCATAAGGTGAATGCACCAATTTGTAAGTCGCTCTGGATAAGAGCGTCTGCTAAATGACTTAAATGTAATGTAAATGTAAAGGAGAAAACCAGGAGGCCCCAAGACCTGAGTGGCCCATACCTGGTCTATGATGCAAGAAGGTACCATCAGACACAACCAACTTACAAACGGTAAACAGAATCTTTGGGTAGTGCATGAATATAGCTCCACATTTATCTGGTACTGGCACTCCCTGTATATAGCTCCACATTGATCTGGTACTGGTACTCCCTGTATATAGCTCCACATTGATCTTGTACTGGTACTCCCTGTATATAGCTCCACATTGATCTGGTACTGGTACTCCCTGTATATAGCTCCACATTGATCTGGTACTGGTACTCCCTGTATATAGCTCCACATTGATCTGGTACTGGTACTCCCTGTATATAGCTCCACATTGATCTTGTGTAACGGATGTGAAACGGCTAGCTTAGTTAGCGGTGTGCGCTAAATAGCGTTTCAATCGGTTACGTCACTTGCTCTGAGACCTTGAAGTAGTAGTTCCCCTTGCTCTGCAAGGGCCGCAGCTTTTGTGGAGCGATGGGTAACGATGCTTCGAGGGTGACTGTTGTTGATGTGTGCAGAAGGTCCCTGGTTCACGCCCGGGTATAGGCGAGGGGACGGTTTAAAATTATACTGTTACATTGATGCTGTTGACCCGGATTACTGGTTGCTGCGGAAAAAGGAGGAAGGTCAAAAGGGGGGTGAGTGTAACGGATGTGAAACGGCTAGCTTAGTTAGCGGTGTGCGCTAAATAGCGTTTCAATCGGTTACGTCACTTGCTCTGAGACCTTGAAGTAGTAGTTCCCCTTGCTCTGCAAGGGCCGCAGCTTTTGTGGAGCGATGGGTAACGATGCTTCGAGGGTGACTGTTGTTGATGTGTGCAGAAGGTCCCTGGTTCACGCCCGGGTATGGGCGAGGGGACGGTTTAAAATTATACTGTTACACTTGTACTGGTACTCCCTGTTTATAGCTCCACATTGATCTGCTACTGATACTCCCTGTTTATAGCTCCACATTGATCGGGTATTAGTACTCCCTGTATATAGCTCCACATTGATCTGGTACTGGTACTCCCTGTATATAGCTCCACATTGATCTGGTACTAGTACTCCCTGTTTATAGCTCCACATTGATCGGGTATTAGTACTCCCTGTTTATAGCTCCACATTGATCGGGTGTTAGTACTCCCTGTATATAGCTCCACATTGATCTGGTACTGGTACTCCCTGTATATAGCTCCACATTGATCTGGTACTGGTACTCCCTGTTTATAGCTCCACATTGATCTGGTACTAGTACTCCCTGTATATAGCTCCACATTGATCTGGTACTGGTACTCCCTGTTTATAGCTCCACATTGATCTGCTACTGATACTCCCTGTTTATAGCTCCACATTGATCTGGTACTGGTACTCCCTGTATATAGCTCCACATTGATCTGGTACTGGTACTCCCTGTATATAGCTCCACATTGATCTGGTACTGGTACTCCCTGTTTATAGCTCCATGTTGATCTGGTACTGGTACTCCCTGTATATAGCTCCACATTGATCTGGTACTCCCTGTTTATAGCTCCACATTGATCTGGTACTGGTAGTCCCTGTTTATAGCTCCACATTGATCTGGTACTGGTACTCCCTGTTTATAGCTCCACATTGATCTGGTACTCCCTGTTTATAGCTCCACATTGATCTGGTACTGGTACTCCCTGTATATAGCTCCACATTGATCTGGTACTGGTACTCCCTGTTTATAGCTCCACATTGATCTGGTACTGGTACTCCCTGTATATAGCTCCACATTGATCTGGTACTAGTACTCCCTGTATATAGCTCCACATTGATCTGGTACTGGTACTCCCTGTTTATAGCTCCACATTGATCTGGTACTGGTACTCCCTGTTTATAGCTCCACATTGATCTGGTACTGGTACTCCCTGTTTATAGCTCCACATTGATCTGGTACTGGTACTCCCTGTATATAGCTCCACATTGATCTGGTACTGGTACTCCCTGTATATAGCTCCACATTGATCTGGTACTGGTACTCCCTGTATATAGCTCCACATTGATCTGGTACTGGTACTCCCTGTTTATAGCTCCACATTGATCTGGTACTCCCTGTTTATAGCTCCACATTGATCTGGTACTGGTACTCCCTGTTTATAGCTCCACATTGATCTGGTACTGGTACTCCCTGTTTATAGCTCCACATTGATCTGGTACTGGTACTCCCTGTTTATAGCTCCACATTGATCTGGTACTGGTATTCCCTGTATATAGCTCCACATTGATCTGGTACTGGTACTCCCTGTATATAGCTCCACATTGATCTGGTACTGGTACTCCCTGTTTATAGCTCCACATTGATCTGGTACTGGTACTCCCTGTATATAGCTCCACATTGATCTGGTACTGGTACTCCCTGTTTATAGCTCCACATTGATCTGGTACTGGTACTCCCTGTATATAGCTCCACATTGATCTGGTACTGGTACTCCCTGTTTATAGCTCCACATTGATCTGGTACTGGTACTCCCTGTTTATAGCTCCACATTGATCTGGTACTGGTACTCCCTGTTTATAGCTCCACATTGATCTGGTACTCCCTGTTTATAGCTCCACATTGATCTGGTACTGGTACTCCCTGTTTATAGCTCCACATTGATCTGGTACTGGTACTCCCTGTTTATAGCTCCACATTGATCTGGTACTCCCTGTTTATAGCTCCACATTGATCTGGTACTCCCTGTTTATAGCTCCACATTGATCTGGTACTGGTACTCCCTGTTTATAGCTCCACATTGATCTGGTACTCCCTGTTTATAGCTCCACATTGATCTGGTACTGGTACTACCTGTTTATAGCTCCACATTGATCTGGTACTGGTACTCCCTGTTTATAGCTCCACATTGATCTGGTACTCCCTGTTTATAGCTCCACATTGATCTGGTACTGGTACTCCTGTATATAGCTCCCATTGATCTGGTACTCCCTGTTTATAGCTCCACATTGATCTGGTACTCCCTGTTTATAGCTCCACATTGATCTGGTACTGGTACTCCCTGTTTATAGCTCCACATTGATCTGGTACTCCCTGTTTATAGCTCCACATTGATCTGGTACTAGTACTCCCTGTATATAGCTCCACATTGATCTGGTACTCCCTGTTTATAGCTCCACATTGATCTGGTACTGGTACTCCCTGTTTATAGCTCCACATTGATCTGGTACTGGTACTCCCTGTTTATAGCTCCACATTGATCTGGTACTCCCTGTTTATAGCTCCACATTGATCTGGTACTGGTACTCCTGTATATAGCTCCACATTGATCTGGTACTGGTACTCCTGTTTATAGCTCCACATTGATCTGGTACTGGTACTCCATGTATATAGCTCCACATTGATCTGGTACTAGTACTCCCTGTATATAGCTCCACATTGATCTGGTACTGGTACTCCCTGTTTATAGCTCCACATTGATCTGGTACTGGTACTCCCTGTTTATAGCTCCACATTGATCTGGTACTGGTACTCCCTGTTTATAGCTCCACATTGATCTGGTACTGGTACTCCCTGTATATAGCTCCACATTGATCTGGTACTGGTACTCCCTGTATATAGCTCCACATTGATCTGGTACTGGTACTCCCTGTATATAGCTCCACATTGATCTGGTACTGGTACTCCCTGTTTATAGCTCCACATTGATCTGGTACTCCCTGTTTATAGCTCCACATTGATCTGGTACTGGTACTCCCTGTTTATAGCTCCACATTGATCTGGTACTGGTACTCCCTGTTTATAGCTCCACATTGATCTGGTACTGGTACTCCCTGTTTATAGCTCCACATTGATCTGGTACTGGTATTCCCTGTATATAGCTCCACATTGATCTGGTACTGGTACTCCCTGTATATAGCTCCACATTGATCTGGTACTGGTACTCCCTGTTTATAGCTCCACATTGATCTGGTACTGGTACTCCTGTATATAGCTCCACATTGATCTGTTACTGGTACTCCCTGTTTATAGCTCCACATTGATCTGGTACTGGTACTCCCTGTATATAGCTCCACATTGATCTGGTACTGGTACTCCTGTTTATAGCTCCACATTGATCTGGTACTCCCTGTTTATAGCTCCACATTGATCTGGTACTGGTACTCCCTGTTTATAGCTCCACATTGATCTGGTACTGGTACTCCCTGTTTATAGCTCCACATTGATCTGGTACTCCCTGTTTATAGCTCCACATTGATCTGGTACTCCCTGTTTATAGCTCCACATTGATCTGGTACTCCCTGTTTATAGCTCCACATTGATCTGGTACTCCCTGTTTATAGCTCCACATTGATCTGGTACTGGTACTCCCTGTTTATAGCTCCACATTGATCTGGTACTCCCTGTTTATAGCTCCACATTGATCTGGTACTGGTACTACCTGTTTATAGCTCCACATTGATCTGGTACTGGTACTCCCTGTTTATAGCTCCACATTGATCTGGTACTCCCTGTTTATAGCTCCACATTGATCTGGTACTGGTACTCCCTGTATATAGCTCCACATTGATCTGGTACTCCCTGTTTATAGCTCCACATTGATCTGGTACTCCCTGTTTATAGCTCCACATTGATCTGGTACTAGTACTCCCTGTATATAGCTCCACATTGATCTGGTACTCCCTGTTTATAGCTCCACATTGATCTGGTACTAGTACTCCCTGTATATAGCTCCACATTGATCTGGTACTGGTACTCCCTGTTTATAGCTCCACATTGATCTGGTACTCCCTGTATATAGCTCCACATTGATCTGGTACTGGTACTCCCTGTTTATAGCTCCACATTGATCTGGTACTCCCTGTATATAGCTCCACATTGATCTGGTACTGGTACTCCCTGTATATAGCTCCACATTGATCTGGTACTCCCTGTTTATAGCTCCACATTGATCTGGTACTAGTACTCCCTGTATATAGCTCCACATTGATCTGGTACTGGTACTCCCTGTTTATAGCTCCACATTGATCTGGTACTGGTACTCCCTGTTTATAGCTCCACATTGATCTGGTACTCCCTGTTTATAGCTCCACATTGATCTGGTACTCCCTGTATATAGCTCCACATTGATCTGGTACTGGTACTCCCTGTTTATAGCTCCACATTGATCTGGTACTCCCTGTTTATAGCTCCACATTGATCTGGTACTCCCTGTATATAGCTCCACATTGATCTGGTACTGGTACTCCCTGTTTATAGCTCCACATTGATCTGGTACTCCCTGTTTATAGCTCCACATTGATCTGGTACTGGTACTACCTGTTTATAGCTCCACATTGATCTGGTACTCCCTGTTTATAGCTCCACATTGATCTGGTACTGGTACTCCCTTTTTATAGCTTCACATTGATCTGGTACTGGTACTCCCTGTTTATAGCTCCACATTGATCTGGTACTGGTACTCCCTGTATATAGCTCCACATTGATCTGGTACTGGTACTCCCTGTTTATCGCTCCACATTGATCTGGTACTGGTACTCCCTGTTTATAGCTCCATATTGATCTGGTACTGGTACTCCCTGTATATAGCTCCACATTGATCTGGTACTGGTACTCCCTGTATATAGCTCCACATTGATCTGGTACTGGTACTCCCTGTATATAGCTCCACATTGATCTGGTACTGGTACTCCCTGTATATAGCTCCACATTGATCTGGTACTGGTACTCCCTGTATATAGCTCCACATTGATCTGGTACTGGTACTCCCTGTATATAGCTCCACATTGATCTGGTACTCCCTGTTTATAGCTCCACATTGATCTGGTACTGGTACTCCCTGTTTATAGCTCCACATTGATCTGGTACTGGTACTCCCTGTATATAGCTCCACATTGATCTGGTACTAGTACTCCCTGTATATAGCTCCACATTGACCTGGTACTCCCTGTTTATAGCTCCACATTGATCTGGTACTGGTACTCCCTGTTTATAGCTCCACATTGATCTGGTACTGCTACATTCTAGTGTATTTTATTTGATTCCTCTTGAGTTAGTTGCTATTTAATTGTTTATCATTATTTTAAACTCTGCATCATTGGGAAAGGTTCGTAAGCAAGCACTTCATTGTAAAGTCTACACTAGTTGTTTTCGGCATGTGAGACAAATAACATTAAATTTTATTTGAAGGAATGAGAGAGAGCAAGTGATGTAGAAAGAGAGTGAGATTAGATCTGTTTAGAAGAGACCCTAACAGACCAGTCAGTGGTCCATGTTGTTGGACTGATGCTACTGCTCTCTGTGTGTGTGTGTGTATTCATTTGTGCCTGCATGTGTGTGTGTTGGTGGGCTGCTGTGTGTGTGTTATGCTTCACTGCAACATTAGATTCCTAAGGCTGCGCTAGACCTTTGAAGAGCTTCGGGGGAGAGAGAGGGGGAAGAATTAAAGTGATTAGAGAGGAGAGAGATGGGTAAGAGGGCAAGCCTGTGTACCCTACTCTATACTCGGGCCGAATGAACTGGAACACAGGGCTTATGCCATTGACTCACGGGTTTATCCAGGTGTCACTCTCTCTCTCTCGCTCTATACGTAGCCTGTCAGCCTTAGGCCTATACGTAGCCTGTCAGCCTTAGGCCTATACGTAGCCTGTCAGCCTTAGGCCTATATGTAGCCTGTCAGCCTTAGGCCTATATGTAGTCTGTCAGCCTTAGGCCTATATCTAGCCTGTCGTCTGTCAGCCTTAGGCCTATATGTAGCCTGTCAGCCTTAGGCCTATATGTAGCCTGTCAGCCTTAGGCCTATATGTTGCCTGTTGTCTGTCAGCCTTAGGCCTATATGTAGCCTGTTAGCCTTAGGCCTATATGTAGCCTGTCGGCCTTAGGCCTATATGTAGCCTGTCAGCCTTAGGCCTATATGTAGCCTGTAGTCTGTCAGCCTTAGGCCTATATGTAGCCTGTCAGCCTTAGGCCTATATGTAGCCTGTCAGCCTTAGGCCTATATGTAGCCTGTCAGCCTTAGGCCTGTATGTAGCCTGTCAGCCTTAGGCCTAGATGTAGTCTGTCAGCCTTAGGCCTGTATGTAGTCTGTCAGCCTTAGGCCTGTATGTAGTCTGTCAGCCTTAGGCCTGTATGTAGTGTGTCAGCCTTAGGCCTGCAACAGAAGTGCAACAGAAGTGAGATGGCTGTGGCTTGATACCAGCGTTGGGAGACTGTACAAGCCTCAGAAGGTGTGTAGAATGATAATAACTAGCTGTGTGTTGCACAATATGGCTGTGCGCAATGGGGTTCCCATCCTCCCAGAGGACTTGAGGCCCGAAGATCCTCATGAGCACAACGATCGTCCTCCACCCCATCAGCCAAATGCATCCACAAATGGTAACAGATTTGGCATCAATCTCTTTGGAACCAGTTTCGATCTGGCATTCAGTGCAATTGGTCTCCTTTTTTTTTATTTTTACGGATGCCAAACTTAAAGATAGCACTAAAGACTATGTCTTGCATTTCATAAAGGCCTTGGTTGGCTAATTGAGGTTAATTGAGTCACCATATGGTTTATCACAGACTTTACAGACTCACAGACTTTTTATGGCTGCAGGGGCAGTATTGAGTAGCTTGGATGAAAAGGTGCCCATTGTAAACGGCCAGCTCCTCAGTCTCAGTTGCTAATATATGCATATTATTATTAGTATTGGATAGTATCTAAAGTTTCCAAAACTGTCAAAATATTGTCTGTGAGTATAACAAAACTGATATTGCAGACGAAACCCTGAGGAAAATCAAAGCAGGAAGTGGCTTCTATTTTGAAAACTCCATGTTCCATAGCCTCCCTTTGCTCCATTTAAAGGGATATGAACCAGATTCCAGATACCAGGGTGTCAACAGTCTTCAGACATAGTTTCAGGCTTTTATTTTGAAAAATGAGCCAGAACGATAACAAGTGGTCACATGAGTTTTGCTCGTGCAACAGAGTTTGGATAGGTATTGCTTTTCCCTCTCCTACTGTGAAAGACATTTGCGGTTGATATATTATCGATTATATATTTTAAAAACAACCTGAAGATTGATTATAAAAAATGTTTAACATGTTTCTGTGGACATTATGGAAACTATTTTGAATTTGTCTACGTTGTCGTGACCGCTCTTTCCTGTGGATTTCTGAACATAACGTGCCAAACAAACGGAGGTATTTTGGATATAAAAATCATCTTTATGGAACAAACGGAACATTTGTTGTATAACTGGGAGTCTCGTGAGTGAAAACATCCGAAGATCATCAAAGGAAAATGATTCATTTGATTGCTTTTCTGATTTTCGTGACCGAGCTACCTGATGCTAAATGTACTTAATGTTTTATCATGCGATCGATAAACTTACACAAACGCTTTGGATTGCTTTCGCTGTAAGGCATAATTTCAAAATCTGACACGACAGGTGGATTAACAAAAGGCTAAGCTGTGTTTTCCTATATTGCACTGTAGTGACACCCCTAGCACTGAGATACAGTGCCTTAGATTGCTACGCCACTCTGAAGCCCTTCCTCTTTCCCCTAACAGTGGTGTAATGGAGTCACTGACCTTCTCTCTGCCCTGCTCTCTATGGATGTTGAAAAAGGTTTTGTTGTGGTTACTATAGGTGTGTGTGTGTGTGTGTGTGTGTGTGTGTGTGTGTGTGTGTGTGTGTGTGTGTGTGTGTATGCCCATCCGTGTGTGTTTCTTTTCATTTGTATGTATTATGTCATGGTTACTGGAAGTGTTCCTCTATGATCTGAGCCATTGACCGTGAAAACATTACTTAACTCTGCCGACCTTCCACTCTGTCACAAAGATGAATGAACAGCAGGCCATCTGGACAACTCTGGCAACAATGTGGAAAAATATGATTTGTGTCCGAAATGGCACCCTATTCCCTATATAGTGCACTACTGTTGACCAGAGCCCTATTCCCTATATAGTGCACTACTGTTGACCAGAGCCCTATTCCCTATATAGCTCACTACTGTTGACCAGAGCCCTATTCCCTATATAGTGCACTACTGTTGACCAGAGCCCTATTCCCTATATAGTGCACTACTGTTGACCAGAGCCCTATTCCCTATATAGTGCACTACTGTTGATCAGATACATATTCCTTATATAGTGAACTACAGTTGACCAGAGCCCTATTCCCTATATAGTGAACTACTGTTGACCAGAGCCCTATTCCCTAATAGTGCACTACTGTTGACCAGAGCCCTATTCCCTATATAGTGAACTACAGTTGACCAGAGCCCTATTCCCTATATAGTGAACTACTGTTGACCAGAGCCCTATTCCCTATATATTGCACGACTGTTGACCAGAGCCCTATTCCTTATATAGTGAACTACAGTTGACCAGAGCCCTATTCCCTAATAGTGCACTACTGTTGACCAGAGCCCTATTCCCTATATAGTGAACTACAGTTGACCAGAGCCCTATTCCCTATATAGTGAACTACAGTTGACCAGAGCCCTATTCCCTATATAGTGCACTACTGTTGACCAGAGCCCTATTCCCTATATAGTGAACTACAGTTGACCAGAGCCCTATTCCCTATATAGTGCACTACTGTTGACCAGAGCCCTATTCCCTATATAGTATCGGCTGCCTTCGATACTGTGAACCATCAGATCCTCCTCTCCACCCTCTCCGAGTTGGGCAGCCCACCTATTGCGTCCTACCTGACAGGTCGCTCCTACCAGGTGGCGTGGCGAGAATCTGTCTCCTCACCACGCTCTCACCACTGGTGTCCCCCAGGGCTCTGTTCTAGGCCCCTCTTATTCTCGCTATACACCAAGTCACTTGGCTCTGTCATAACCTCACATGGTCTCTCCTATCATTGCTATGCAGACGACACACAATTAATCTTCTCCTTTCCCCTTCTGATGACCAGGTGGCGAATATTCTGCATGTCTGGCAGACATATCAGTGTGGATGACGGATCACCACAGCTGAACCTCAGCAAGACGGAGCTCCTCTTCCTCCCGGGGAAGGACTGCCCGTTCCATGATCTCGCCATCACGGTTGACAACTCCATTGTGTCCTCCTCCCAGAGCGCTAAGAACCTTGGCGTGATCCTGGACAACACCCTGACGTTCTCAACTAACATCAAGGCGGTGTCCCGTTCCTGTAGGTTCATGCTCTACAACATCCGCAGAGTACGACCCTGCCTCACACAGGAAGCGGCGCAGGTCCTAATCCAGGCACTTGTCATCTCCGTCTTGATTACTGCAACTCGCTGTTGGCTGGGCTCCCTGCCTGTGCCATTAAACCCCTACAACTCATCCAGAACGCCAGCAGCCCGTCTGGTGTTACCTTCCCAAGTTCTCCGTCACCCCGCTCCTCCGCTCTCTCCACTGGCTTCCAGTTGAAGTCGCATCCGCTACAAGACCATGGTGCTCGCCTGACGGAGCTGTGAGGGGAACGGCACCTCAGTACCTCCAGGCTCTGATCAGGCCCTACACCCAAACAAGGGCACTGCGTTCATCCACCTCTGGCCTGCTGCCTCCCTACCACTGAGGAAGTACAGTTCCCGCTCAGCCCAGTCAAAATTCGCTGCTCTGGCCCCCAATGGTGGAACAAACTCCCTCACGACGCCAGGACAGCGGAGTCAATCACCACCTTCCGGAGACACCTGAAACCCCACCTCTTCAAGGAATACCTAGGATAGGGTAAGTAAGGGTAAGTAATCCTTCTCACCCCCCTTCCCCCCAACAAGATTTAGATGCAAGTGGCTGTTCCACTGGTTGTCATAAGGTGTATGCACCAATTTGTAAGTCGCTCTGGATAAGAGCGTCTGCTAAATGACTTAAATGTAAATGTAAATGTAGTGAACTACAGTTGACCAGAGCCCTATTCCCTATATAGTGAACTACAGTTGACCAGAGCCCTATTCCCTATATAGTGCACTACTGTTGACCAGAGCCCTATTCCCTATATAGTGCACTACTGTTGACCAGAGCCCTATTCCCTATATAGTGCACTACTGTTGACCAGAGCCCTATTCCCTATATAGTGCACTACTGTTGACCAGAGCCCTATGGGCCAGGATCGTATTTATTTATTTAAACGTTATTGTCATATTGAGACCAAGGGCTCTTTTACAGATGAGCCCTGAATTACATTATTATTATATTATTATTATATATTTATTAAGTGTTAGAAAATACACATAAAAAACTAACACATTCTTCAGTAATAAGGTCCTCAATCAACCTTCTGAATTTCTCTAAAGGCACCAATACCTCACATTTAAGAACATTCTGAAGATTGTTCAGAGAGAAAGAAAGAGAGAGAGAGAGAGAGAGAGACCCAACCAAATCATGAGAAAACAAAAAGATAATTACTTAACACATTGGAAAGAATTAACAAAAAAACAGAGCAAACTAGAATGCTATTTGGCCCTACACAGAGAGTACACAGCGGCAGAACACCTGACCACTGTGACTGACCCAAAATTAAGGAAAGCTTTGACTATGTACAGACTCAGTGAGCATAGCCTTGCTATTGAGAAAGGCCGCCGTAGGCAGACATGGCTCTCAAGAGAAGACAGGCTATGTGCTCACTGCCCACAAAATGAGGTGGAAACTGAGCTGCACTTCCTAACCTCCTGCCCAATGTATGACCATATTAGAGATACATATTTCCCCCAGATCACACAGATCCACAAAGAATTCGAAAACAAATCCAATTTTGAAAAACTCCCATATCTACTGGGTGAAATTCCACAGTGTGCCATCACAGCAGCAAGATTTGTGACCCGTTGCCACGAGAAAAGGGCAACCAGTGAAGAACAAACACCATTGTAAATACAACCCATATTTATGCTTATTTATTTTATCTTGTGTCCTTTAACTATTTGTACATTGTATATATATATATATATATATATAATATGACATTTGTAATGTCTTTACTGTTTTGAAACTTCTGTATGTGTAATGTTTACTGTTCATTTTTGTTGTTTTTCACTTTATATATTCACTCTGTATGTTGTCTACCTCACTTGCTTTGACAATGTTAACACATGTTTCCCATGCCAATAAAGCCCTTGAATTGAATTGAATTGAATTGAGAGAGAGAGAGAGAGAGAGAGAGAGAGAGAGAGAGAGAGAGAGAGAGAGAGAGAGAGGTTTCCTGTACATTTTTCCACTGTCTGCAGCAGTGTGTGTCCCAGCTGGCATTGACCAATCAGCTCCTCTGATGATCACTAGGGCTTCTGCAAGCCAATCAGCTCCTCTGATGTTCACTAGACCCACTGACAGGTATGATCACTATCTGATTTGGCATAGTGGGTTACTTACCACAACTTGAACATTTGAAAGACAAATTGACCCATTATGACTTGAACTGTTGTTCATACGACTAAATGTGCCCATTCATCACATAGACTTTAGTTTGTGTCTCAAATAGCACCGTACCCCCTCTGTCGTAATTCCTAAGTGTTTAAACTAGCCCTACTTGGCTGCTTGAGGGTACAATTGAGTTAGCGATGCCAATACATGTTGTTGTTAATTGGCATTCCTAGGTCCGCTGGGGTTAGTGTTAGCTTCTAACCCAGACACAACAACTGTCCTGTCAATTTCAGTAAGGTTAGACAAACCATAGCCAAAGACAACAGACATGGGGCAGCCGAGAAGGCTGTGAAAAGGGAATGGGGATTTAGGAGAGACGTTCCAAGACCAGGCTCAAGGACAATGAATCATATGTGGTCAAAGCAATCACTGACTGAGACGTCTGATAGTTTCCAGCATTCTCATTCTCTCTCTCTCTCTCTCTCTCTCTCTCCCTCTCTCTCTCTCTCTCTCTCTCTCTCTCTCTCTCTCTCTCTCTCTCTCTCTCTGTCTCTCTCTCTCTCTCTCTCTCTCTCTCTCTCTCTCTCTCTCTTCTCTCTCTCTCTCTCTCTCTCTCTCTCTCTCTCTCTCTCTCTCTCTCTCTCTCTCTCTCTCTCTCTCTCTCTCTCTCTCTCTCTCTCTCTCTCTCTCTCTCTCTCTTTCTCTCTCTCACCCTTCTTCAAAGTCCTTCTCAGCCTGGTGGTTGCCTGCTCCTGCACATGGAATGTCATGAGTGATAAATATTCCAAACAAATGTTGAGAATCAGAAAGAATATTCCTAATATTCTGACTTCCAACAGACCAGATATGTTCTGTGATGTCTGCAGCATGGAGGCCAAACTCACTCTCTGTGTGTGTGTGTGTGTGTGTGTGTGTGTGTGTGTGTGTGTGTGTGTGTGTGTGTGTGTGTGTGTGTGTGTGTGTGTGTGTGTGTGTGTGTGTCATGACAGTTCACTGGTTGTCACTGTAGGGTATTGTCCTGTCAAAGTCAGGTTCTCTGGGTTTGTGTGAAGCAGATGCCAGCTGGCATGATGGACCACGACTGCACGGTGACTTGGTCAGGATCGGAGTGTGTGTGTGTGTGTGTGACTTAGCTACCTTCTCCTACTGCGAGGCAGAACAGAGGCCTTGTAGATACTTGCTAACTACAAGTTATGCACAGTTACTAAAGTTCAGTATTCTCATAACTGTGACGTCTTTTGAGTTCTCATATGTCTACATGTGCCTTAAAGCATATCTCTGTCTGTTCAAAGACTATTAGCCTATATGTTTTGTTACGAGTACAGTATTACATAGTTAACCTGGTGTGTCTCAGTATTATTTTAGGCAGAGGTTATGCCAGCTCTGCCAAATATTAAAGCACACTGTGTTCAGAAACAGAAACTGAGTTAATAAACAGCGTCCTTTTGTTAAGAACTTTTTGAATCCATTGAGGTCAATCCATTTAAACAACTGGGTGACTAGAGCCAAGCAATTAATTAGAGAGAGAGAGAGAGAGAGAGAGAGAGAGAGAGAGAGAGAGAGAGAGAGAGAGAGAGAGAGAGAGAGAGAGAGAGAGAGAGAAAGAGAGGGAGAGAGAAAGAGGTAGAGTAAGAGAGGGTTAGAGAGAGAGAACGAGAGAGAGAGAGAGAGAGAGAGAGAGAGAGAGAGAGAGAGAGAGAGAGAGAGAGAGAGAGAGAGAGAGAGAGAGAGAGAGAGATGGTTAGAGAGAGGAAGAGGTAGAGTAAGAGAGGGTTAGAGAGAGAGAGAGAGAAAGGTAGAGTAAGAGAGAATTGAATTTAGAGAGGTAGAGTAAGAGAGAGTGGGAGAGAGAGGTAGAGTAAGAGAGAGAGGGAGAGGGAGAGAGAGGTAGAGTAAGAGAGAGAGAGAGAGAAAGAGAGAAAGAGAGAGAGGTATAGTAAGAGAGAGTTAAAGAGAGAAAGAGGCTGGACAGTGAGAAAGAGAGAGCAGGACAGAGAGAAAGAGGCTGGGGACAGAGGGAGAAAGAGAGAGCAGGACAGAGAGAAAGAGGCTGGGGACAGAGGGAGAAAGAGAGAGCAGGACAGAGAGAAAGATGTTGGGGACAGAGTGAGAAAGAGAGATGGAGAGAGACGTTTTAGTCACGGAACAAACACCCTCTGTGTAAGAGATTTGGAAACTATAACCACAACAGCAGAAATGACATTTTAAATAGGGATGCAGGAAGAGAGAGAATAGGAGGAAGAGAGAGGGGGGGACGAGAGAGGGTTTGAAAGGGAGAAAGAGATCAAGAGGAAAAAAGGAAGATGGAGAGAAACCTTTTTGTCAGGGAACAAACCCCCTCTGTGAGGGAGTAAGAGATTTGGAAACTTTAACCATAACAGCAGAAATGACCTTTTAAAGAGGGATGAGGGAGAGAGAGAATAGGAGGAAGAGAGAGAAAGAGAGAGGTAGATAGAGAGAAAGAGTGGCCTGTTAGCATAAAAGCTGCTATTTTTTTCCCAGGTGTAGAGCTGTTAGCTCACTCTGTCTTTGATCTCATCCACTCTGTCTTTAAGCCCTTGGCCTTAAAAAAGCGACCGTCTCTGTCATAACCTTCTGTCACAATATTAGCAGGACTAAACGGATCTGAGCTTCACATACACACCAGCACCCCTGAAGGTGTACAGAATATATCAATGATGTGATGCTGTTATTACACGTTAATAAGATGAAAATGAGTCAAAAGTAATGGTGTGTGTGTGTGTGTGTGTCCTCACAAGGTCCTCACAAGGATAGTAAAACAATTAAGATTTAGACAAGTGGGGACATTTAGCTGGTCCTCACAAGGATAGTAAAACAATGAACATTTAGACAAGTGGGGACATTTAGCTGGTCCTCACAAGGATAGTAAAACAATGAACATTTAGACAAGTGGGGACATTTAGCTGGTCCCCACAAGGATAAAGGCTATTTTAGGCGCAGGGGTTAGGTTAGGTTTAAGGTTACAACAGTTAGAATTTTCATTAGGGTTAGGGGTTAGGTTTAGGGTTTGGAGTTAAATTTGGGGTTAGGGGTTGGGGTTAGGATCAGGGTTAAGAAGGGTTAGGTTTAGGGGTTTGGGAAAATAAGATTTTGAATGAGAATCAATTCTTCAATTGTTTGGTCCCCACAAGGATAGTAAAACAAGTCAAATTCGGACATGGGGGGACATTTCACCAGTCCCCCCCCAAAAAAAGGCGTAGGGGATAGGTTTAGGTTTAGAATTCGGGTTAGAGGTTAGGAGTTAGGGTTAGGTTCAGTTTTAGGGTTAGGGTTCTGGGGTTAACGTTAGGGTTAAGGTTAGGTTGAGGGTTAGGGTTAAGTTTAGGGGTTAGAGAAAATAGGATTTGAATGGGAATCAATTGTTCAGTCGCCACAAGGATAGTAAAATAAATGTGTTGTACAGCCACTGAGCTGCCAAAGCACTAACCTCTTGTCCTGGCTCAGAAATATGGTGTGTCCTGAACAAGGACAATATCATTTCATTACAAATAGAGACGGACGTCACATCTCGTCAAGTCTGTGGGATAGCTCCTGTCGTGATTTGGCCTCAGATTGGAGTTGTTTCGGCCATGACTGTCCTAGCACTGTGTGTGTGTGTGTGTGTGTGTGTGTGTGTGTGTGTGTGTGTGTGTGTGTGTGTGTGTGTGTGTGTGTGTGTGTGTGTGTGTGTGTGTGTGTGTGTGTGTGTGTGTGTGTGTGTGTGTGTGTGTGTAACAAGGAGGTTTAGGGCTCTCCCAGGCAAGGTAATGGTCCAGATATCCTGTCCTGTCCCAAGCTAATCCACCATTATCTATCTACCTGTCCGCACCATCTTACAAAGTCAAAGCTAAAAGACGTTGAGTGCTGAGCAGTTACCCTAGTTCAACTTTGGAAAGACCGTTTTAACACACATCCAAGCACAGCAGCAACAGAGTAAGAACAGGGGCGGACTAAAACAATAATTCAGGCGGGGAATTTGACTCCATTCCAGGCCACCCTGTTCACACAAACCACCAGACAGCTAATTTTGTAGGGTAACCCTATTTGTTGTTGTAACGGGTACCAAACGAGGTATATATTTGGCCACTATGTTCATCTGGGAAGAAATGTATCCACATTACAAAATACAAACATTTGGGACTGACTACCAAGTAGCCTATCTGAACACTGAGTTTTCAAGGTATGCTGTGGCTGTGGGTGCACCTTCAAGAACTCACTAGGAATACACCAATCATAGCAAATCAAATCAAATGTATTTATATAGCCTTTCGTACATCCGTTGATATCTCAAAGTGCTGTACAGAAACCCAGCCTAAAACTCCAAACAGCAAGCAATGCAGGTGTTGAAGCACGTTGGCGAGGAAAAACTCCCTAGAAAGGCCAAAACCTAGGAAGAAACCTAGAGAGGAACCAGGCTATGAGGGGTGGCCAGTCCTCTTTTGGCTGTGCCGGGTGGAGATTATAACAGAACATGGCCAAGATGTTCAAATGTTCATAAATGACCAGCATTGTCAAATAATAGGTCTGGGACAGGTAGCACGTCCGGTGAACAGGTCAGGATTCCATAGCACATACAAATGTACAAGGCTAGACACACAAAACAATTAGCCTACACTTTTTAAAACAAGAATTAGATACACAGAGTTAGCTCAAATGTTCAAGTGATTATCTTTATATTCAAGCACCAAGCATATCAAAAGTATCAAAAAACTTCACACACACATTCACTGAACGTGAACATAAGCTACAACAATGTATGTAAGTATAATACAAAAGTCGAAAAAACACTCCTCTACAACAACAAAAAATGTACAATGTTCACTCACTGATGTCCATAAAGCAAACAGGACAAAAATAAACACATCTACACACTGAGTCAATGAAATTGAACATTGGCTACATAACTGCAAGTATAATACCAATGTCCAAAAAACATGCCTCTGTACAAAAGCTTTAACTCACAGCAAATGTTCTTTCACCCTTGTCAGCCTGTTAAGGAAGAGTCATGGCATAGCTACTTCAGAGTAACCAGGAAGTAATTACCACTAGTAAACCAGTAGGCTGCGCAGTAACTCCCTCCTCTCTGCCATCTTGTCAATGATGTCATCTTTGTCAAGTCCCAAAAGAATCTCCTTCTCTGTTGCCATCTGATTCATCACTGGTGGCGGTGACCCTGTGTTGTACTCCTCCAATACCTCCAAGACTGTTTCAGTCTTTCCCACTATACAAATTGAAGAAAAAAATCCATGTACACAAACAACAAGTGTGCGGTTAAAAAAAACACACATATATCTTCCTGTAGGCCCGTGGGGTGAGACAGGGATGCAGCTTAAGCCCCATCCTCTTCAACATATACAGTTGAAGTTGGAAGTTTACATACATTTCCAGTTTTTCACAATTCCTGACAATTCCTGACAGTTAATTCCTAGTAAAAAGTCCCTGTCTTAGGCCAGTTGGGATCACCACTTTATTTTAAGAATGTGAAATGTCAGAAAAATAGTAGAGAGGATGATTTATTTCAGCTTTAATTTCTTTCATCACATTCCCAGTGGGTCAGAAGTTTACATACACTCAATTAGTATTTGGTAGCATTGCCTTTAAATTGTTTAACTTGGGTCAAATGTTTTGGGTGGCCTTCCACAAGCTTCCCACACTCATTTTGGCCCATTCCTCCTGACAGAGCTTGTGTAACTGAGTCAGGTTTGTAGGCCTCCTTTCTCGCCCACACTTTTTCAGTTCTGCCCACAAATGTTCTATAAAATTGAGGTCAGGGCTTTGTGATGGCCACTCCAATACCTTAACTTTGTTGTCCTTAAGCCATTTTGCAACACATTTGGAAGTATGCTTGGGGTCATTGTCCATTTGTAAGACCCATTTGCGACCAAGCTTTAACTTCCTGACTGATGTCAGGAAGATGTTGCCTAAATATATCCACATAAGTCTCCTTCCTCATGAAGCCATCTCTTTTGTGACGTGCACCAGTCCCTGAAGCAGCAAAGCACCCCCACAACATGATGCTGCCACCCCCATGCTTCACGGTTGGGATGGTGTTCCAAACATAATGATGGTCATTATGGCGAAACAGTTCTATTTTTGTTTTTGTTTCACTTCTCCAAAAAGTACGATCTTTGTCCCCATGTGCAGTTGCAAACCGTAGTCTTTTTTTATGGCGGTTTTTGAGGCTTCTTCCTTGCTGACCGGCCTTTCAGGTTATGTCGATATAGGACTTGTTTTATATATAGCTACTTTTGTACCTGTTTCCTCAAGCATCTTCACAAGGTCATTTGCTGTTGTTCTGGGATTGATTTGCACTTTTTGCATGAAAGTACGTACATCTCTAGGAGACAGAACGCGTTTCCTTCCTGAGCGGTATGACAGCTGCGTAGTCCCATGGTGTTTATACTTGCGTACTGTTGTTTGTACAGATTAACATGGTACCTTCAAGCTTTTGGAAATTGCTCCCAAGGATGAATCAGACTTGTGGAGGTCTACAATTTTTTCCTGAGGTCTTGGTTGATTTATTTTGATTTTCCCATGATGTCAAGCAAAGAGGCACTGAGTTTGAAGGTAGGCCTTGCAATACATCCACAGGTACACCTCCAATTGACTCAAATTATGTTAATTAGCCTATCAGAAGCCATAACATAATTTTTGGAATTATCCAAGCTGTTCACGGGCAAAGTCAACTTAGTGTATGTAAACTTCTGACCCACTGGAATTGTGATACAGTGAATTATAAGTGAAATAATCTCTGTAAACAATTGTTGGAAAAATGACTTGTGTCATGCACAAAGTAAATGTCCTAACCGACTTGCCCAAACTATAGTTTGTTATCAAGAAATTTGTGGAGTGGTTGAAAAAAACGAGTTTTAATGACTCCACCGAAGTACATGTAAACCTCGACCAACTGTATATCAACGAATTGGCGAGGTTACTAGAAAAGCCTGCAGCACCCGGCCTCACCCTATTAGAATCTGAAGTCAAATGTCTACTGTTTGCTGATGATCTGGTGTTTCTGTCACCAACCAAGGAGGACCTACAGCAGCACCAAGATCTTCTGCACAGATTCTGTCAGACCTGGGCCTTGACAGTAAATCTCAGTAAGACCAAAGTAATGGTGTTCAAAAAAAGGTCCAGTTGCCAGGACCACAAATACAAATTCCATCTAGACACCGTTGCCCTAGAGCACACAAACTATACATACCTTGGCCTAAACATCAGCGCCACAGGTAACTTCTACAAAGCTGTGAACGATCTGAGAGACAAGGCAAGAAGGGCATTTTATGCCATCAAAAGGAACATAAAATTCGACATACCAATTAGGATCTGGCTAAAAATACTTGAATCAGTTATAGAACCCATTACCCTTTATGGTTGTGAGGTCTGGGGTCCGCTCACCAACCAAGAATTCAAAAATGGGACAGTCACCAAATTGAGACTCTGCATGCAGAATTCTGCAAAAATATGCTCTGTGTACAACGTAGAACACCAAATAATGCATGCAGAGCAGAATTAGGCCAATACCCGCTATTTATCAAAATCCAGAAAAGAGCCGTTAAATTCTACAACCACATGAAAGGAAGAAATTCCTAAACCTTCCTTAACAAAGCCATCAACTGCAGAGAGATGAACCCGGAGAAGAGTCCCCTAAGCAAGCTGGTCCTGGGGCTCTGTTCACAAACACAAACAAACCCCACAGACCTCCAGGACAGCAACACAATTAGACCCAAACAAATCATGAGAAAACAACAAGATAATTACTTGACAGAAGAATGAACCAAAAAACAGAGCAAACTAGAATGCTAATTGGCCCTAAACAGTGACTACACGGTGGCAGAATACCTGACCACTGTGACTGACCCAAACTTAAGGAGATTTCTGACTCTGTACAGACTCAGTGAGCATAGCCTTGCTATTGAGAAAGGCCGCCGTAGGCAGACATGGCTCTCAAGAGAAGACAGGCTATGTGCACACTGCCCACAAAATGAGGTGGAAACTGAGCTGCACTTCCTAACCTCCTCCATATTAGAGACATATTTCCCTCAGATTACAAAGATCCACAAAGAATTAGAAAACAAATCCATTTTTGATAAACTCCCATATCTATTGGGATGAATACCACATTGTGTCATCACAGCAGCAAGATGTGTGACCTGTTGCCACAAGAAAAGGTCAACCAGTGAAGAACAAACACCATTGTAAATACAACCCATATTTATGTTTATTTATTTTCCCTTTTGTACTTTTGTGAACTATTTCCACATCATTAGAACACTGTATATATACATAACATTACATTTGTAATGTCTTTGTTCTTTTGAAACTTGTGAGTGTGATGTTTACTGTTCATTTTTATTGTTCATTTCACTTTTGTATATTATCTACTTCACTTGCATTGGCAATGTTAACATATGTTTCCCATGCCAATAAAGCCCCTTGAATTTAATTGAATTGAGAGGGTGGAGGTAGAGAAAAGGAGAGAGAGAGGAGAGGGAGAGAGAAAGAGGTTGAGAGGGAAAAAAGAGAGAGGTTAAGAGGGAGGGAAAGAGAGAGGTCTCAATCTTTACCTCAGATGAACTGTGTCCATGGTGTTTACTGGGACTGAGGGACAACATGGACTCTGTTGATAAACAACTGAAGGCTATCCCCATGGACCAGGCATAACTAGACGCACGCACGCACGCGCGCACGCACGCACGCACGCACGCACGCACGCACGCACGCACGCGCGCACGCACGCACACACACACACACACACACACACACACACACACATTTCTTTGCAAGCTCAAATCAATAATAATAATCTTTGTGGAATACATAACTCTGACTTTAATAAGTGTGTAACTATGAATCTGTAAATACATAAACAGTATTAAGATTAAGCTGGCATCCTTAATGGTGAAACAGCAACGTCTGTTTGTGATATTACAAAAACAAAGAAGTTACTGCAAACAACAAACCCTGTGCATGTGCAATAGAAGAACACAATATATACTGCAATGTTTTACCATGCTTCACGCTCCTCAGCTCGGCCACATCACGCTCCTCATAATAATAATCTTTGTGGAATACATAACTCTGACTTTCAGCTCATAAGTGTCAGTAACTACGACGAATCTGTAAATACATAAACAGTATTAAGATTACGCTCCTCAGCTGGCATCCTCAGCCACAACTTACGCTCCTGGTGCTCCTCAACAGCAACGCTCCTCCGCTGTCACGCTCCTCAGCTACACGAAAACTCCTCAGCTCGGTCACGCTCCTCAGCTGCAAACACGCTCCTCAAACCCTGTGCATGTGCACGTTACCTTCCTCAGCTCGGCCACGACGTCACACACAATATCACGCTCAGCTCAGCCACGACGTTACGTTTCAGCTCGGCCACGATCGGTCACGACATCACGCTCCTCAGCTACGTTCCTCAGCCACGACGTCACGCTCCTCAGCCACGGCGTTACGCTCCTCAGCTCGGTCACGTCACGACATCCTCAGCATGACATTACGGCCACGACATCACGCTCCTCAGCTTCACGCTCTCAGCTCGGCCACGACGTCACGCTCCTCAGCCACGACGTTACGCTCCTCAGCTCGGTCACGCTCCTCAACTCGGCCACGACGTCACGCTCCTCAGCCATGAAATTACGCTCCTCCGCTCGGTCACGACATCACGCTCCTCAGCTCGGTCACGCTCCTCAGCTCGGCCACGACGTCACGCTCCTCAGCCACGACGTCACGCTCCTCAGCTCGGTCACGCTCCTCAGCTCGGCCACGACGTCACGCTCCTCAGCCACGACGTCACGCTCCTCCGCTCGGCCACGACATCACGCTCCTCCGCTCGGTCACGACGTCACGCTCCTCCGCTCGGCCACGACGTCACGCTCCTCCGCTCGGTCACGACATCACGCTCCTCAGCTCGGTCACGCTCCTCAGCTCGGCCACAACGTCACGCTCCTCCGCTCGGTCACGACGTCACGCTCCTCCGCTCGGCCACGACGTCACGCTCCTCCGCTCGGCCACGACGTTACGCTCCTCAGCTCGGTCACGCTCCTCAGCTCGGCCACGACGTCACGCTCCTCAGCTCGGCCACGACGTTACGCTCCTCAGCTCGGTCACGACGTCACGCTCCTCAGCTCGGCCACGACGTCACGCTCCTCAGCTCGGCCACGACGTCACGCTCCTCAGCTCGGCCACGACGTTACGTTCCTCAGCTCGGCCACGACGTCACACTCCTCAGCTCGTCCACGACGTCACGCTCAGCTCAGCCACGACGTTACGTTCCTCAGCTCGGCCACGACGTCACGTTCCTCAGCTCGGTCACGACATCACGCTCCTCAGCCACGACGTTACGTTCCTCAGCTCGGTCACGACGTCACGCTCCTCAGCCACGACGTTACGCTCCTCAGCTCGGTCACGCTCCTCAGCTCGGTCACGACGTCACGCTCCTCAGCCACGACATTACGCTCCTCCGCTCGGTCACGACATCACGCTCCTCAGCTCGGTCACGCTCCTCAGCTCGGCCACGACGTCACGCTCCTCAGCCACGACGTTACGCTCCTCAGCTCGGTCACGCTCCTCAACTCGGCCACGACGTCACGCTCCTCAGCCATGACATTACGCTCCTCCGCTCGGTCACGACATCACGCTCCTCAGCTCGGTCACGCTCCTCAGCTCGGCCACGACGTCACGCTCCTCAGCCACGACGTCACGCTCCTCAGCTCGGTCACGCTCCTCAGCTCGGCCACGACGTCACGCTCCTCAGCCACGATGTCACGCTCCTCCGCTCGGCCACGACATCACGCTCCTCCGCTCGGTCACGACGTCACGCTCCTCCGCTCGGCCACGACGTCACGCTCCTCCGCTCGGTCACGACATCACGCTCCTCAGCTCGGTCACGCTCCTCAGCCGGCCACAGCTCGGCCACGTCACGCTCCTCCGCTCGGCCACGACGTCACGCTCCTCCAGCCACGATGTTACGCTCCTCAGCTCGGTCACGCTCCTCAGCTCGGCCACGACGTCACGCTCCTCAGCCACGACGTTACGCTCCTCCGCTCGGTCACGACATCACGCTCCTCAGCTCGGTCACGCTCCTCAGCTCGGCCACGACATCACACTCCTCAGCCACGACGTTACGCTCCTCAGCTCGGTCACGCTCCTCAGCTCGGCCACAATGTCACGCTCCTCAGCCACGACATTACGCTCCTCCGCTCGGTCACGACATCACGCTCCTCAGCTCGGTCACGCTCCTCAGC
>NC_068456.1:29197693-29210193 GCF_023373465.1 Oncorhynchus keta
AACGGGGTATGGTAGTAGGTCCCAGGCACTCCGGTATGAGTGTGTCAAGAACTGCAACGCTGCTGGGTTTTTCACTCTCAACCGTTTCCTGTGTGTATCAAGAGTGGTCCACCGCCCAAAAGACATCCAGCTAACTTGACTGTGGGAAGCATTGGAGTCAACATGGGCCAGAATCTCGGTGTAACGCTTTTGAAAACTTGTAGAGTACATCCCTGAAGAATTGAGGCTGTTCTGAGGGCAAAAGGGGGTGCAACTGAATATTGGGAAGATGTTCCTAATGTTTTGTACACTCAGTGTATGTTTGTGCATATGCCTGTGTGCATGCATTTGTGGATGTGTCTGTGTGTGAGTGTTGCGCTGTGGATCACCAGTACCCAGTGCTCTAAATCAGCATGGATAAATAATCCAAGGTGTTTCAGTGGTCAGTGTTTTGAAGTCCGAGCCAGATCCATGTGAAATGACCCAGGAGAACTAGCAGTCTTTCTCACACACACACACACACACACACACACACACACACACACACACACACACACACACACACACACACACACACACACACACACACACACACACACACACACACACACACACACACACACACACACACACACACACACACACACACACACACACACACACACACACACACACACACACACACACACACACACACACACACACACACACACACACACAGGAAGCTGAAGCAGTAGGTAGAAACAGAACAGGGCAGGACACGTCAGCGTCTTTCAAAAATATTATCAGTAGGTGTGCCATCAACCCGGCCTCTGCGTCGTTGATGTCGGTGAGGACCCAGCTACTTGCCGTTGGGCCATTTTGTTTACGTGCTGCTGCGTGTTTTGTTGCCAACCTTACTTAGCTACCTGACAACTTTACGGTTTTTACTTTTTAATTACCGTTCATATTTTTAGTTTTTCCCTCACTCAACTTTTTCACTCCGGAAGCTTTATCTGGACGTGGTTCGTCAGGACCTCCAACAGCCGAAGCTAAGTAGTAACATTAACATGATGTCTTCTAATTGCAGTCGCTGTACTCCTAATATACAGGAGAAGGATCGCCTTATGGCGAGGATAGCAGTGCTGCAAGCCCAGCTTCAGACGCAATCTTTAGGCAAGGGTAATTTCAGTGTAGGAAAGGATGAAACAGCGTCTGTGCCACCAGTAAGTACAGATAGTAACGTTAGTATAAATCCCCTCGCACAGTCCCCGCAGCCGGACAACTTTCTCATGGCTTCTGGAGGGAAATGCTGTAGGAATGCTCAACCGGTGTCACTCATTCAGCCGACAGAAACCTTCAACCGGTTCTCCGCATTAAGCAGCGAGTCGGAGTCAGAGGCCGAGCCTTCTCTGGTCTCTACTCCTCCCGTTACGGGGTCTGAGACGCCGAAGGCTCCCACCATTAGCTCAGACAAATTGAAAACCCTAGTCATTGGCGACTCCATTACCCGCAGTATTAGACTTAAAACGAATCATCCAGCGATCATACATCATGTTTACCAGAGGGCAGGGCTACCGACGTTAAGCCTAATCTGAATATGGTGCTGGCTAAAGCTAAAGCTGGCGAGTGTAGAGAGTATAGAGATATTGTTTTCCACGTCGGCACCAACGATGTTAGGATGAAAGTGTCAGAGGTCACCAAGCGCAACATACAGTAGCTTCAGCGTGTAAATCAGCTAGAAAGATGTGTCGGCATCGAGTAATTGTCTCTGGCCCCCTCCCAGTTAGGGGGAGTGATGAGCTCTGCAGCAGAGTCTCACAACTCAATCGCTGGTTGAAAACTGTTTTCTGACCCTCCCAAAAGATAGAATTTGTATATAATTGGCCCTCTTTCTGGGACTCACCCACAAACAGGACCAAGCCTGGCCTGTTGAGGAGTGACAGACTCCATCCTAGCTTGGGTGGTGCTCTCATCTTATCTACCAACGTAGACAGGGCTCTAACTCCTCTAGCTCCACAATGAAATAGGGTTCAGGCCAGGCAGCAGGCTGTTAGCCAGCCTGCCAGCTTTGTGGAGTCTGCCACTAGCACAGTCAGTGTAGTCAGCTCAGCTATCCCCATTGAGGCCGTGTCTGTGCCTCAACCTAGGTTGGGCAAAACTAAACATGGCGGTGTTCGCCTTAGCAATCTCACTAGAATAAAGACCTCCATTCCTGACATTATTGAAAGAGATCGTGATACCTCACACCTCAAAATAGGGCTACTTAATGTTAGATCCCTCGCTTCAAAGGCAGTTATAGTCCATGAACTAATCACTGATCATAATCTTGATGTGATTGGCCTGATTGAAACATGGCTTAAGCCTGATGAATTTACTGTGTTAAATGAGGCCTCAATTCCTGGTTACACGAGTGACCATATCCCCCGTGCGTCCCGCAAAGGCGGAGGTGTTGCTAACATTTACGATAGCAAATTTAGTCTCTTGAGCTTCTAGTCATGAAATCTATGCATCCTACCCAATCACCTTTTATAGCTACTGTTTACGGGCCTCCTGGGACATATACAGCATTCCTCACTGAGTTCCCTGAATTCATATTGGACCTTGTAGTCATAGCAGATAACTGGAAGTTTTCCGACTAGCTTGTAAAGACAGTACCGTGCAGCATCGAAGAGCCCTCACTGCTGCTCGATCATCCTATTTTTCCAACTTAATTGAGGAAAATAAGAACAATCCAAAATGTATTTTTGATGCTGTCGCATAGCTAACTAAAAAGCAGCATTCCCCAAGTGAGGATGGCTTTCACTTCAGCAGTAATACATTCATTAACTTATTTGAGGAAAAGATCATGATCATTAGAAAGCAAATTTCAGACTCCTCTTTAAATCTGCGTATTCCTCCAAAGCTCAGTTGTCCTGAGTCTGCACAACTCTGCCAGCACCTAGGATCAAGGGAGACACTCAAGTGTTTTAGTACTATATCTCTTGACACAATGATGAAAATAATCGTGGCTTCTAAACCTTCCAAGCTGCATACTGGACCCTATTCCAACTAAACTACTGAAATAGCTGCTTCCTGTGCTTGGCCCTCCTATGTTGAACATAATAAACGTCACTCTATCCACCGGATGTGTACCAAACTCACTAACATTGGCAGTAATAAAGCCTCTCTTGAAAAAGCCAAATCTTGACCAAGAAAATATAAAAAACTATTGGCCTATATCGAATCTTCCATTCCTCTCAAAATTTTTTGAAAAAGCTGTTGCGCAGCAACTCACTGCCTTCCTGAAGACAAACAATGTATACGAAATGCTTCAGTCTGGTTTTAGACCCCATCATAGCACTGAGACTGCACTTGTGAAGGTGGTAAATTACCTTTTAATGGCATCAGACCGAGGCTCTGCAGCTGTCTTCGTGCTCCTAGACCTTAGTGCTGCTTTTGATACCATCGATCACCACATTCTTTTGGAGAGATTGGAAACCCAAATTGGTCTGTACGGACAAGTTCTGGCCTGGTTTAGATCTTATCTGTCGGAAAGATATCAATTTGTCTCTGTGAATGGTTTATCCTGTAAATCAACTGTAAATGTCAGTGTTCCTCAAGGTTCCGTTTTAGGACCACTATTGTTTTCACTATATATTTTACCTCTTGGGGATGTCATTTAAAAACATGTTAACTTTCACTGCTATGCGGATGACACGGATGACACGGATGACACGGATGACACACATACATTTCAATGAAACATGGTGAAGCCCCAAAATTGCCCTCCCTAGAAGCCTGTGTTTCAGACATAAGGAAGTGGATGGCTGCAAACTTTCTACTTTTAAACTCAGACAAAACAGAGATGCTTGTTCTATGTCCCAAGAAACAAAGAGATCTTCTGTTGAATCTGACAAATAATCTTGATGGTTGTACAGTCGTCTCAAATAAAACTGTGAAGGACCTTGCCGTTACTCTGGACCCTGATCTCTCTGTTGACACACATATCAAGACTGTTTCAAGGACAGCTTTTTTCCATCTCCGTAACATTGCAAAAATCAGAAACTTTCTGTCCAAAAATGATGCAGACAAATGAATCCATGCTTTTGATACTTCTAGGTTAGACTACTGCAATGCTCTACTTTCTGGTTACCAGGATAAAGCACTAAATAAACTTCAGGTAGTGCTAAGTACGGCTGCTAGAATTATGACTAGATCAAAAAAATGTATCATATTACTCCAGTGCTAGCCTCCCTACACTGGCTTCCTGTTAAGGCAAGGGCTGATTTCAAGGTTTTACTGCTAACCTACCAAGCATTACATGGGCTTGCTCCTACCTATCTTTCTGATTTGGTCCTGCCGTACATACCTACAGGTACACTACGGTCACAAGACGCAGGCCACCTAATTGTCCCTAGAATTTCTAAGCAAACAGCTTTCAGGGCTTTCTCCTACAGAGCTCAATTTTTATGGAATGGTCTGCCTACCCATGTGAGAGACGCAGACTCGGTCTCAAACTTTAAGTCTTTACTGAAGACTCATCTCTTCAGTGGGTCATATGATTGAGTGTAATATAATAATAATAATATATGCCATTTAGCTGGCCCAGCGACTTACAGTCATGTGTGAAGGTGAACCCAATGGAAATGCTCTACCAACTGCCACAGAAGGACCAGTTGTAGTCTGGCCCAGGAGTGTGAAGGTGAATGGAAAGATTCTGGAGCAACAAGCCGCCCTTGCTGGCTCTGCCTGGCCGGTTCCCCTCTCTCCTCTGGGATTGTCTGCCTCTAACCCTATTACAGGGGCTGAGTCACTGGCTTACTGGTGCTCTTCCATGCCGTCCCTAAGAGGGGTGCATCGCATAAGTGGGTTGAGTCGCTGACGTGGTCTTCCTGTCTGGGTTGGCGCCCCCCCTTGGGTTGTGCCGTGGTGGAGATCTTTGTGGGCTGTACTCGGCAGTCTCTCAGGATGGTAAGTTGGTGGTTGAAGGTATCCCTCTAGTGGTGTGGGGGCTGTGCTTTGGCAAAGTGGGTGAGGTTATATCCTGCCTCTTTGGCCCTGTCCGTTATCGGATGGGGCCACAGTGTCTCCTGACCCCTGCTGTCTCAGCCTCCAGTATTTATGCTGCAGTAGTTTGTGTCGGGGGGCTAGCGTCAGTCTGTTATATCTGGAGTACTTCTCCTGTCTTATCCGGTGTCCTGTGTGAATTTAAGTATGCTCTCTCTAATTCTTTCTTTCTCTCTTTCTCTCTCTCGGAGGACCTGAGCCCTAGGACCATGCCTCAGGACTACCTGGCATGATGACACCTTGCTGTCCCAAGTCCACCTGGCCGTGCTGCTGCTCCAGTTTCAACTGTTCTGCCTGCGGCTATGGAACCCTGACCTGTTCACCGGACGTGCTACCTGTCCCAGACCTGCTGTTTTCAACTCTCTAGAGACAGCAGGAGTGGTAGAGACACTCTCAATGATTGGCTATGAAAAACCAACTGATATTTACTCCTGAGGTGCTGACTTGTTGCACCCTTGACAACTACTGTGATTATTATTATTTGACCATGCTGGTCATTTATGAACATTTGAACATCTTGGCCATGTTCTGTTATAATCTCCACCCGGCACAGCCAGAAGAAGACCTGCCACCCCTCATAGCCTGGTTCCTCTCTAGGTTTCTTCCTAGGTTTTGGCCTTTCTAGGGAGTTTTTCCTAGCCACCGTGCTTCTACACCTGCATTGCTTGCTGTTTGGGGTTTTAGCCTGGGTTTCTGTACAGCACTTTGATATATCAGCTGATGTAAGAAGGGCTATATAAATACATTTTATTTTATTTGATCTGAGCGCCGTGTCTCACGCTCGCTTAGCGTAGTGATGATTGCCGAGCGGCTCCCTATTTTGCTGCTCATTGGACCCTATGATCACTCGGCGACACAGCGGACGCCTACTGGACTGTTCATTAACACTGTACTTTATTTAGTTTATCTGTCGGCCCCAGCTTCGAACTCAGGCCATGTGTGTAACTAACTGACCCTCTCTACCCATTCATCGCCATTTACCCGTTGTTGTTGTCCTAGCTGTTCACCCGTTGTTGTCTTAGCCCTCCCAATCAACACCTGTGACTGCTTTTATGCATTTTTGTCAAGAAAACTGCTAAAGGGGGTGGAGTTGCAATCTACTGTAGAGATGGCCTGCAGAGTTCTATCCTACTTTCCAGGTCTATGCCCAAACAGTTCGAGCTTCTACTTCTAAAAATACTTCTCTCCAGAACTAAGTCCCTCACTGTTGCCACTTGTTAGAGACCACCCTCAGCTCCCAGCTGTGCCCTGGACACCATATGTGAATTGATTGCCCCCCATCTATCGTCAGAGTTTGTACAGTTAGGTGACCTAAACTGGAATATGCTTAACACGCTGGCTGTACTACAATCTAAGCTAGATGCCCTCTGTCTCACACAAATTATCAAGGAACCTACCAGGTACAACCCTAATCCGTAACCATGAGCACTCTCTTAGAAATCATCCTGACCAACTTGCCCTCTAAATACACTTCTGCTGCTTCATTGCCTGCGTCTGCTATGGGTCAATCGACCACCCCTCATCACAGTCAAACGCTCTCTTAAACAGTTCTGCGAGAAGGCCTTTCTAAACGACCTGGCCCGGGTATCATGGAAGGATATTGACCTCATCCCGTCAGTAGAGGATGACTGCTTGTTCTTCAAAAGTGCCTTCCTCACCATCTTAAATAAGCATGCCCCATTCAAAACATGTTGAACTAAGAACAGATATAGCCCTTGGTTCACTCCAGACTTGACGGCCCTTGACCAGCACAAAAACACCCTGTGGCACACTGCACTAGCTTCAAATAGTCCCCACAATATGCAACTTTTCAGGGAAGTCAGGAACCAATATACACAGTCAGATAGGAAAGCAAAGGCTAGCTTTTTCAAACAGAAATTTTCGTCCTACAGCACTAATTCTAAAAAGGTTTGGGACACTGTAAAGTCCATGGAGAATAAGAGGACTTCCTCTCAGCTGCCCACTGCACTGAGGCTAGGAAACACTGTTAACACCGATAAATTCACAATAAGCGAGAATTTCAACGGCTGGCCATGCTTTCCACCTGGCTACCCCAACCCCAGCCAACAGCTCTGACCCCCCGCAGCCACTGGCCCAAACCCCCCCGCGCTTCTCCTTCACCCAAATCCAAACAGCTGATGTCCTGAAAGACATGCAGAATCTGGATCCCTACAAATCTGCTGGGCTAGACAATCTGGACCCTCTCTTCCTAAAAGTATCCGCCGCCATTGTCGCAACCCCTATTGCTAGTCTGTTCAACCTCTCTTTCATATCATCTGAGATTTCTGAAGACTGGAAAGTGGCCGCGTCATCCCTCTCTTCAAAGGGGGAGACACTCTAGACCCAAACTCTTACAAACCTATATCCACCCTGCCCTTCTTTTCTAAAGTCTTCGAAAGGCAAGTGAACAAACAGATCACCGACCCTCTCGAATCCCTCCGTATCTTCTTCGTTATGCAGTCCGGTTTCCGAGCTGGTCACGGGTGCACCTCAGACACTCTCAAGGTCCTAAACGATATCATAACCACCAACGATAAAAAACAGTACTGTGCAGCTGTCTTCATCGACCTGGCCAAGGCATTCGACTCTGTCAATCACTGCATTCTTGTCGACAGACTCAACAGCCTTGGTTTCTCTAATGACTGCCTCGCCTAGTTCACCAACTACTTCTCAGATAGAGTTCAGTGTGGCAAATCGGAGGGCCTGTTGTCCAGACCTCTGGTGGTCTCTATGGGGTGCCTACCCTTGGTTCAACTCTCGGGCCAACTCTTTTCTCTGTATATATAAATGATGTCGCTCTTGTGCCGGGTGATCCTTAAATCCACCTATACGTTGACAACACCATTCTGTATACATCTGGCCCTTCTTTAGACACTGTGAGACAATGAGCTTTAGACACTGTGAGACAATGAGCTTCAATGCCATACAACACTCATTCCGTGGACTCCAACTGGTCTTAAACGCTAGTAAAACTAAATGCATGCCGGCCTAGTACCACTACTCTGGACAGTCCTGACTTAGAATATGTGGACAACTATAAATACCTAGGTGTCTGGCTAGACTGTAAACTCTTCTGTAAACCTCGTTGGCTGGTCCTCGCTACATATTCGTCGCCAACCCCTGGCTCCAGGTCATCTATAAGTCTTTGCTAGGTAAAGCTCCGCCATATCTCAGCCCACTGGTCACCATAGCAACACCCACCCGTAGCACGCGCTCCAGCAGGTATATATTTCACTGGTCATCCCCAAAGCCAACACCTCCTTTGGCCGCCATTCCTTCCAATTCTCTGCTGCCAATGACTGGAACAAATTGGAAAAATCACTGAAGTTGGAGACTTATATCTCCCTCACTAACTTTAAGCATCAGCTGTAAGAGCAGGTTACCGATCGCTGCAGCTGTACACAGCCCATTTCTGCTCTTTTGCACACCAGTACTTCTACTTGCACATCCTCATCTGCACATCTATCACTCCAGTGTTAATTGCTAAATTGTGGCCTATTTATTGCCTTGCCTCCTTACTTCATTTGCACACACTGTATACAGATTTTATTTTGTTTATCCCATGTGTAACTCTGTGTTGTTGTTTATGTGTAACTCTGTGTTGTTGTTTATGTCACACCTCTTTGCTTTATCTTGGCCAGGTCGCAGTTGTAAATGAGAACTTATTCTCAACTGGCCTCCCTGGTTAAATAAAGGTGAAATAAAATAAATCAAATACTACTACTTCAAAATATTCAATTTGATCCAGTTTGCCACATCAGGAAAATAATCCTGCAGCAACAGGAAATGTGAATTACTTTGTGGATTATAATTCATTCACATATTTGTAGGGGTTGATCCATTTTTTAAGTGGAAATTGACACGTTAACATTTTGGAAATTACAGACTTCAGAAGCCTTTTTAAACCTCAAATACACTACACATTTTACATTTCCTGCTTAGCAGGAAAGTTATCCTGGAACAGGTTGATCAAATTAAGATCCTACATCTGTATTGGCTATGGCATAATAGTTCCAATTGAAGTCATGGAAACACAGGGAATGGTGACACAGCAGAATGACATTCTGCTGAATGAGTAGTCTGCAGAAACATGAGTCTAACCATCAGATACTCAAAGATGTGTGTTTCCATGTCTGCTCCTGTTCTTCAGTAGCCTCATCCTGGCCTCTCTCTTTAGTCTCCCTGGCACACATCTACAGATAGTATATACAATCAATGTTTACTTCCTGTATGACATATGCATCTATACTTAGAACTAGAGACAGTATATTGATTAGATATGCATCTATACTCTAAACTAGAGATAGTATATTGATTACATTGATATACATCTATAATCAGAAGCGGGTGCTCTCTTGTTTCAGCATGCGGATGTTGGTGAAAGATCTGCCGCTTCTGTGGTGATACCCATATCCCTGGTGCTGATCCTCCAGTCACCGCTGGCTGATGCCACCAGACGACACACTGCTGCTGTGGCTAGAGCCGCTCGAGCCGCGGTCCTCAAACACACTCACCTCGATCTGAAGGACAGGGATTAAGGAGTATGAGAGAGAGAGAGAGAGAGAGAGAGAGAGAGAGAGAGAGAGAGAGAGAGAGAGAGATGGTGTGGGACACTGGGTACTACGTGACAGATGGTGTCAATTGGTACAGTCACGCAAAAATGCACATAGACACACACACACACATACACAATACTTAGCACTGTGTAAAAAAGTGATTATTGTGTAGGTAATAGCTTGGCCTTCTGTTATCCCTCTGTGTTTCTCATTCTCTCAGGAGAGAGAGGGACAATCCAGCCAGGCCAGTGTGATGATCCACTGGACACATCACTGTGTACCAAATGGCACCTATTCACTATATAGCCCCATGGACCCTGGCCAAAAGTAGTGCACTATATTGGGAATATGGAATAGTACCCATTATCTTTATCCCTGCCTTTCCCTGTAGAGTGACAGAGGAGAGAGCAGATCCAGGGGGAGTGACAGTGGAGACAGCAGCTCCAGGGGGAGTGACAGAGGAAACAACAGCGCCAGGGGGAGTGACAGATGAGACAGCAGTTCCAGGGGGAGTGACAGTGGAGACAGCAGCTCCAGGGGGAGTGACAGAGGAGACAGCAGCTCCAAGGGGAGTGACATAGCAGACAGCTGCTCCAGGGGGAGTGACAGAGGAGGGGGGAGAAAATTAGGAAGAAACCATTTTTTTTGTGAGCTACAACCACACTAATATAGCCCTCTAACCCTCAGGCTTTGTGTTGTCACTGACTCACCAGCAGTCAACCCTATAAACCAACCCGTCACTTCCTATTAAAGTTCTAGGATGGTTCTGAGGTTAGAAATAAGACCAGCTGTGTAACAATAGACCAATTTATCGCTCAAAAGGATACGACTCTCATGCCTCTCTCTATAGGGTCTGTCAGTAATAGACCTCTGGGGGCGTAGATCTTCTCATTCTGCTCCTGGATGTACCCTGAGATCTTCTTCAACATCTGATAGAGGGAGAGGAGAGAGAGAGGAGGTGGAGGGAGAAAGACAGACACAGAGAGAGAGAGACAGAGAGAGAGTGAGGGGGGAGAGGGTGAAAGACAGACAGAGACAGACAGACAGACAGACAGACAGACAGACAGACAGACAGACAGACAGACAGACAGACAGACAGACAGACAGACAGAGAGAGAGTGACAGAAAGACAGACAGACAGAGACAGACAGACAGACAGACAGACAGACAGACAGACAGACAGACAGACAGACAGACAGAGAGTATGAGGAGGATAGAGAGAGGGAGAAAGACAGACAGACAGACAGAGAGAGAGAGAGAGAAGAGAGAGAGAGAGAGAGAGAGAGAGAGAGAGAGAGAGAGAGAGAGAGAGAGAGAGAGAGAGAGAGAGGAGAGAGAGAGAGAGAGAGAGAGAGAGAGAGAGAGAGAGAGAGAGAGAGAGAGAGAGAGAGAGAGAGAGAGAGAGAGAGAGAGAGAGAGAGAGAGAGGGAGAGAGAGAGAGAAAGAGAGAGAGAGAGAGAGAGAGAGAGAGAGAGAGAGAGAGAGAGAGAGAGGGAGAGGGAGAGGAGAGAGAGAGAGAGAGAGAGAGAGAGAGAGAGAGAGAGAGAGAGAGAGAGAGAGAGAGAGAGAGAAAGAGAGGAGAGAGAGAGAGAGAGAGAGAGAGAGAGAGAGAGAGAGAGAGAGAGAGAGAGAGAGAGAGAGAAAGAGAGGAGAGAGAGAGGATGTAGCTTAGATTGAAAAATTCAATAGGCGGAATGCTAAAGAATCTTTACCCCTCACTCTTACGTACAGTATATATATACACATTTATTTGTATATCTCCACTGTATACGCAAATCACGGCAAAGGGGTTCTTGTTTCAGTCTCGTCTTGGTCATGTTTGCGTATGGTCAAACAAAATCACCATAATAATTGGTTGACAATAGCGCCTCCCACAATGCAGGCAATGGCAATCCAATCAAATTTTACAGGTCACATACACATATTTAGCAGATGTTACTGGTCACATACTCATATTTAGCAGATGTTACTGGTCACATACTCATATTTAGCAGATGTTATTGCGGGCGAAATGCTTGTGTTCCTAACTCCAACAGTGCAGTAGTATCTAACTCACAACAATACACAATCTAAAAGTAAAAGAATGAAATTAATAAATATTAGGATGAGCAATATCAGAGTGGCATTGACTAAAATAGAGTTGAATAGAAAACAATATATACATATGAAATGAGTGAAGCAATATGTAAAGCAGTAACATTATTAAAGTGACCAGTGATTCCATGTCTATGTATATGGGGCAGCAGCCTCTAAGGTGCAGGGTTGAGTAACCGGGTGGTAGCCATCTAGTGATGGCTGTTTAACTGATGGCCTTGAGATAGAAGCTGTTTTTCAGTCTCTCGGTCCCAGCGTACAGACCTCGCCTTCTGGATGATAACAGGGTGAACAGGCTGTGGCTCAGGTGGTTGTTGTCCTTGATGCTCTTTTTGGCCTTCCTGTGACATCAGGTGGTGTAGGTATTCTGGAGGGCAGGCAGTGTGCCCCATGTGATGCGTTGTGCAGACTGCACCACCCTCTGCAGTTGCGGGCAGTGCAGTTGCTGTACCAGGCGGTGATACAGCCTGACAGGATGCTCCCAATTGTGCATCTGTGAAAGTTTGTGAGGGTCTTAGGAGCCAAGCCAAATTTCTTCAGCCTCCTGAGGTTTTCCATCCCCTGTCTGTGGGGTGGACCATTTCAGATTGTCAGTGATGTGTACGCCAAGGAACTTGAAGCTTTTCACCTTCTCCACTGCGGTCCTGTCAATATGGATAGAGGCGTGTTCCCTCTGCTGTTTCCTGAAATCCACGATCAGCTCCTCCATTTTGTTGACGTTGAGGGAGAGGTTATTTTCCTGGCACCATTTCGCCAGGGCCCTCACCTCCTCCTCCTTGTTGTCTGTCTCATCATTGTTGGTAATCAACAATCAATGACTGTTGTGTTGTCTGCAAACTTGAT
>NC_068456.1:29217693-29260437 GCF_023373465.1 Oncorhynchus keta
CCTCCCTATGTCCTCTCCCCATCCCCCTCCTCCTCCCCTCTTCCACCTTCCTATGTCCTCTCCACCATCCCCCTCCCTCCTCCCCTATACCTCACCTCCCTATGTCCCCCCCCCTATACCCCACCACCCTATGTCCCCTCCCCTCCCTCCTCCCTATACCCCACCACCCTATGTCCCCTCCCCTCCCCTATTTCCCACCTCCCTATATTCTCTCCCTCCCTAAACCCCCTCCCTATATTCTCTCCCCTCCCCTAAACCCCCCCTCCTATATTCTCTCCCCCTCCCCTAAACCCCCTCCCTATATTCCCTCCCCTCCCTATACCCCACCACCCTATGTCCCCTCCTCCCTCCTCCCCTATATTCCACCACCCTATGTCCCCTCCCCTCCCTCCTCCCCTATACCCCACCACCCTATGTCCCTCCCCCCTATTTCCCACCTCCCTATATTCTCTCCCCCCTAACCCCCCTCCCTATATTCTCTCCCCTCCTCTAAACCCCCCCCTATATTCTCTCCCCCCTCCCCTAAACCCCCTCCCTATATTCCCTCCCTCCTCCCCCTATACCCCACCTCCCTATGTCCTCTCCCCATCCCCCTCCCTCCTCCCCTATACCTCCTATGTCCTCCCCCATCCCCCTCCTTCCTCCCCTATACCCCACCTCCCTATGTCCTCTCCCCATCCCCCTCCCCTCACCTATACCCACCTCCCTATGTCCTCTCCCACCATCCCCCTCCCTCCTCCCCTATAACTCACCTCCCTCCTCCCCCTCCCTCCTCCCCTATTTCCCACCTCCCCATATTCTCTCCCCCTCCCCTAAACCCCCCTCTCTATATTCTCTCCCCCTCCCCTAAACCCCCCTCCCTATATTCCCTCCTCCTCCCCTATATTCCACCACCCTATGTCCCCTCCCCTCCCTCCTCCCCTATACCCCACCACCCTATGTCCCTCCCCTCCCCTATTTCCCACCTCCCTATATTCTCTCCCCCCCTAATGTCCCCCCTCTCTATATTCTCTCCCCCTCCCCTAAACCCCCTCCCTATATTCCCTCCCCCTCCCCTATACCCCACTTCCCTATATCCTCTCCCCCTCCCTCCTCCCTATACCCCACCTCCCTATGTCCCTCCCCATCCCCCTCCCCTCCCTCCTCCCCCTCCCTCCTCCCCTATACCTCACCTCCCTATGTCCTCTCCTCCATCCCCCTCCCTCCTCCCCTATACCCACCTTCCTATGTCCTCTCCACCATCCCCCTCCCTCCTCCCTATACCTCACCTCCCTATGTCCCCCTCCCCTATACCCCACCACCCTATGTCCCCTCCCCTCCCTCCCCCTATACCCCACCACCCTATGTCCCCTCCCCTCCCTATTTCCCACCTCCCTATATTCTCTCCCCCTCCCCTAAACCCCCTCCCTATATTCTCTCCCCCCCTCCCCTAAACCCCCTCCCTATATTCTCTCCCTCCTCCCCTAAAACCCCCTCCCTATATTCCCTCCCCCCTCCCCTATACCCCACCACCCTATGTCCCCTCCCCCTCCCTCCTCCCCTATATTCCACCACCCTATGTCCCCTCCCCCCTCCCTCCTCCCCTATACCCCACCACCCTATGTCCCCCCCTCCCCTATTTCCCACCTCCCTATATTCTCTCCCCTCCCTAAACCCCCTCCCTATATTCTCTCCCCCTCCTCTAAACCCCCTCCCTATATTCTCTCCCCCTCCCTAAACCCCCTCCCTATATTCCCTCCCCCTCCCCTATACCCCACCACCCTATGTCCCCTCCCCTCCTCCTCCCCTATATTCCACCACCCTATGTCCCCTCCTCCCCTATTTCCCACCTCCCTATATTCTCTCCCCTCCCCCTAAACCCCCTCCCTATATTCTCTCCCCCTCCCTAAACCCCCTCCCTATATTCTCCCCCTCCCCTAAACCCCCTCCCTATATTCTCTCCCCTCCCCTAAACCCCCTCCCTATATTCCCTCCCCCCCCTATACCCCACTTCCCTATATCCTCTTCCTCCTCCCATAGAATCCCACCTCCCTATGTCCCCTCCCCTATACGCCATCTCCCAATGTCCCCTCCCCCGCCCTTATACCCCACCTCTCTATGTCCCCTCCCTATACCCCACCACCCTATTTCCCCTCCCCCCCTCCCCTATTTCCCACCTCCCTATATTCTCTCCCCTCCCCTAAACCCCGCTCCCTATATTCTCTCCCCCCCTAAACGCCCCTCCCTATATTCTCCCCTCCCTAAACCCCCTCCCTATATTCCCTCCTTCTCCCTATACCCCACCACCCTATGTCCCCTCCTCCCTCCTCCCCTATATTCCACCACCCTATGTCCCCTCCCCTCTCCTATTTCCCACCTCCCTATATTCTCTCCCCCTCCCCTAAACCCCCTCCCTATATTCTCTCCCCTCCCTAAACCCCCTCCCTATATTCTCTCCCCCTCCCCTAACCCCCCCTCCCTATATTCCCTCCCCCCCTCCCTATATTCCACCACCCTATGTCCCCTCCCCTCCCTCCTCCCCTATACCCCACCACCCTATGTCCCTCCCCTCCCCTATTTCCCACCTCCCTATATTCTCTCCCCTCCCTAAACCCCCTCCCTATATTCTCTCCCCCTCCTCCCTAAACCCCCTCCCTATATTCCTCTCCCCTCCCCTAAACCCCCTCCCTATATTCCCTCCCCCTCCCCTATACCCCACCACCCTATGTCCCCTCCCCTCCCCCTCCCCTATACCCCACGACCCTATGTCCCCTCCCCTCCCCTATTTCCCACATCCCTATATTCTCTCCCCCTCCCCTAAACCCCCTCCCTATATTCTCTCCCCCTCCCATAAACCCCCTCCCTATATTCTCTATCCCTCCCCTAAACCCCCTCCCTATATTCCCTCCCCTCCCCTATACCCCACTTCCCTATATCCTCTTCCTCCTCCCATAGAATCCCACCTCCCTATGTCCCCTCCCCTATACGCCACCTCCCAATGTCCCCTCAACCCCTCCCTTATACCCCACCTACCTATGTCCCCTGTCCCCTCCCCTATCCCCCACCTCCCAATGTCCCCTCCCCCTCCCTTATACCCCACCTACCTATGTCCCCTGTCCCCTCCCCTATATGCCACCTCCCAATGTCCCCTCCCCCTCCCTTATACCCCACCTACCTATGTCCCCTGTCCCCTCCCCTATACCCCACCTCCCGATGTCCCCCCCTCCCTTATGCCCCACCTACCTATCTCCCGTCCCGTCCCCTCCCCTATACCCCACCTCCCCATGTCCCCTCCCCTATGCCCCACCTCCCTATGCCCCCTCCCCTGTACCCCACCTCTCTATGTCCCCTCCCCTATACCCCACCTCCCTATGTCCCCTCCCCCTCCCTTATACCCCACCTCCCCATTTCCCCTCCCCTATACCCCACCTCCGTATGTCCCCTCCCCCTCCACTATACCCCACCTCCCTATGTCCCCTCCCCTATACCCCACCTCTCTATGTCCCCTCCCCTATTCCCCACCTCCCTATGTCCCCTCCCCCTCCCCTATACCCCACCTCCCTATGTCCTTTCCCCCTCCCCCTCTTCTATACCCAACCTCCCTATGTCCCCTCTCCCCTCCCCTCTCATCTCTTGGACATGAGATGTGTCACACAAGTGTGTGTGTGTGTGTGTGTGTGTGTGTGTGTGTGTGTGTGTGTGTGTGTGTGTGTGTGTGTGTGTGTGTGTGTGTGTGTGTGTGTGTGTGTGTGTGTGTGTGTGTGCTCACCCTGCTGTCCAGCTCAGAGGGGAACTTAGTCTGGAAGCGACAGGTAGTCCCTTGGCTGTAGTCTCTCTGGATGAAAACCTTGGTGGCTACAGACACACTGTGTCTCAACTCCTGTAGGTTATGGAACTATGGAGAGAGAGCGACAGAGAGAGGGGAGAGACGGGAGAGAGAGATGCAGAAAGCGGGAGGGAGAGAGGGGGAGCGAGAGAGACAGAGAAGGGGTGAGAGAGGCAGAGAGAGGGGAGAGACGGGAGAGAGACAGATACAAGGGGGAGGGAGAAAGGGGGAGCGAGAGAGAGAGAGACGGGAGAGAGAGACAGAGAGGGGGAAGGAGAGAGGGGGAGGGAGAGAGACAGAGAAGGGGAGAGAGAGGCAGAGAGAGGGAGAGAGAGAGACATAGGGAGACAGAGAGAGACAGAGAGGGGGAGAGAGAGGGGGAGAAGGACAGAGAGACAGAGAGGGGGAGAGAGAGGGGGAGAAGGACAGAGAGACAGAGAGAGACAGAGAGGGGGAGAGAGAGGGGGAGAAGGACAGCGAGAGACAGAGAGGGGGAGAGAGAGGGGGAGAAGGACAGAGAGAGACAGAGAGGGGGAGAGAGAGGGGGAGAAGGACAGAGAGAGACAGAGAGGGTAGTGTGAAAT
The DNA here is from genome assembly GCF_023373465.1 of Oncorhynchus keta. Classification (NCBI taxonomy): domain Eukaryota; kingdom Metazoa; phylum Chordata; class Actinopteri; order Salmoniformes; family Salmonidae; genus Oncorhynchus; species Oncorhynchus keta. Next base: position 29,222,083 of record NC_068456.1, read on the forward strand.
AAAGAGGGGCAAGGGAGAGAGGGAGAAGAACATCCAGACAATGCAGTACGGTCCCCTTAATGTCTCTCTCAGTGGCTGCAATCGCCTCTCCCTCCATCCCCCAATCCATCTCTCCCTCCATCCCTCTCTCCCTCAATCTCTCTGCCATCCCTCTCTCTCTCAGTGGCTCTAAATATAAGTTTGACTAACACTAACATGCCTCTCCCTTCGTCCCTCTCAAAGCTGCATTTGTACAACAGTAAGTAGGCCACTACTCATGAATTTATCATCTCTGCATTATTTCAAGAGGAAAAGAGAATAGAGGGGGATGAGAGAAGGAGAGGGAGAGAGAGAAGAGAGGGATGAGAGGAGGAGAGAAATAAGAGGGGGATGAGAGGAGGAGAGGGAGAGAGAGAAGAGAGGGATGAGAGGAGGAGAGAAATAAGAGGGGGATGAGAGGAGGAGAGGGAGAGAGAGAAGAGAGGGATGAGAGGAGGAGAGAAATAAGAGGGGGATGAGAGGAGGAGAGGGAGAGAGAAGAAAAGAGGGATGAGGGGAAGAGAGGGAGAGAGAGAAGATGGGGATGAGAGGAGAGGGAGAGAGAGAGAAGGCTGGATGAGAGGAAGAGAGAGAAGAGAGGTAGGCTCTGACAGCCCTCAGTCGGTCCCGTGAGATTAATCTTTCTTTCTCAAGCTCAGGTTTTTCTTCCTTCCATCTTTTTTTCTTCTCCATCCTTCTGTTGCTTGTTTACCACAACAAGCCTTCTTCTTTTCATTGTGAATGAAGAGGTAGATACAGGAATTTGAATTGCGTCAAATACAAAAGATCTTATGAAGCTTAAAATGGAAACTGTAAATGGTATTGTCAAGCTGCATACTACAGTTGTAGTTCAGGATATTCACATACTTGATGATAGGAATCTATGTACCTTTCCAATTGATTTATTTGCATTTTAAAGCAGCATTTAAAGCAGCAGCTACTCTTCCTGGGGTCCACACAACACATGAAACATGACATAATACAGATCATTTAAAAAAAAGAACAGATCGAGGACAGAACTACATCCATTTAAAAAAACACCCATAGCCTACATATCAATACACAAATAACAGGGGAGAGGCGTGTTGCTTTATCTGTTTTTTTAAACTAGGTTTGTTGTTCATTTGAGCAATATGAGATGGAATGGAGTTCCATTCAATTATGGCTCTATAAAATACTGTACGCTTTCTTGAATTTGTTCTGGATATACACCTTGAATTTGTTCTGGATATACACCTTGAATTTGTTCTGGATATACACCTTGAATTTGTTCTGGATATACACCTTGAATTTGTTCTGGATATACACCTTGAATTTGTTCTGGATATACACCTTGAATTTGTTCTGGATATACACCTTGAATTTGTTCTGGATATACATCTTGAATTTGTTCTGGATATACACCTTGAATTTGTTCTGGATATACACCTTGAATTTGTTCTGGATATACACCTGGAATTTGTTCTGGATATACACCTGGAATTTGTTCTGGATATACATCTTGAATTTGTTCTGGATATACACCTTGAATTTGTTCTGGATATACATCTTGAATTTGTTCTGGATATACATCTTGAATTTGTTCTGGATATACATCTTGAATTTGTTCTGGATATACACCTTGAATTTGTTCTGGATATACACCTTGAATTTGTTCTAGATATACACCTGGAATTTGTTCTGGGTATACACCTTGAATTTGTTCTAGATATACACCTGGAATTTGTTCTGGATATACACCTTGAATTTGTTCTAGATATACACCTGGAATTTGTTCTGGGTATACACCTTGAATTTGTTCTGGATATACACCTGGAATTTGTTCTGGATATACACCTGGAATTTGTTCTGGATATACATCTTGAATTTGTTCTGGATATACAACTTGAATTTGTTCTGGGTATACACCTTGAATTTGTTCTAGATATACACCTTGAATTTGTTCTGGATATACACCTTGAATTTGTTCTAGATACACACCTTGAATTTGTTCTGGATATACACCTTGAATTTGTTCTGGATATACATCTTGAATTTGTTCTAGATATACACCTTGAATTTGTTCTGGATATACACCTTGAATTTGTTCTGGATATACACCTGGAATTTGTTCTGGGTATACACCTTGAATTTGTTCTAGATATACACCTTGAATTTGTTCTGGATATACACCTTGAATTTGTTCTGGATATACACCTGGTATTTGTTCTGGATATACATCTTGAATTTGTTCTGGATATACATCTTGAATTTGTTCTGGATATACACCTTGAATTTGTTCTGGATATACACCTGGAATTTGTTCTGGATATACATCTTGAATTTGTTCTGGATATACATCTTGAATTTGTTCTGGATATACAACTTGAATTTGTTCTGGATATACACCTTGAATTTGTTCTGGATATACACCTTGAATTTGTTCTGGATATACACCTTGAATTTGTTCTGGATATACACCTTGAATTTGTTCTGGATATACACCTTGAATTTGTTCTGGATATACACCTGGAATTTGTTCTGGGTATACACCTTGAATTTGTTCTGGATATACACCTGGAATTTGTTCTGGGTATACACCTTGAATTTGTTCTGGATATACACCTGGAATTTGTTCTGGATATACACCTTGAATTTGTTCTGGATATACACCTGGAATTTGTTCTGGATATACACCTTGAATTTGTTCTGGATATACACCTGGAATTTGTTCTGGATATACACCTTGAATTTGTTCTGGATATACACCTGGAATTTGTTCTGGGTATACACCTTGAATTTGTTCTGGATATACATCTTGAATTTGTTCTAGATATACACCTTAAATTTGTTCTGGATATACACCTTGAATTTGTTCTGGATATACACCTGGAATTTGTTCTGGGTATACACCTTGAATTTGTTCTAGATATACACCTTGAATTTGTTCTGGATATACACCTTGAATTTGTTCTGGATATACACCTTGAATTTGTTCTGGATATACACCTGGAATTTGTTCTGGATATACATCTTGAATTTGTTCTGGATATACATCTTGAATTTGTTCTGGATATACACCTTGAATTTGTTCTGGATATACACCTGGAATTTGTTCTGGATATACATCTTGAATTTGTTCTGGATATACATCTTGAATTTGTTCTGGATATACAACTTGAATTTGTTCTGGATATACACCTTGAATTTGTTCTGGATATACAACTTGAATTTGTTCTGGATATACACCTTGAATTTTTTTCTGAATATACATCTTGAATTTGTTCTGGATATACACCTTGAATTTGTTCTGGATATACACCTGGAATTTGTTCTGGGTATACACCTTGAATTTGTTCTGGATATACACCTTGAATTTGTTCTGGATATACACCTGGAATTTGTTCTGGATATACACCTGGAATTTGTTCTGGATATACATCTTGAATTTGTTCTGGATATACACCTTGAATTTGTTCTGGATATACATATTGAATTTGTTCTGGATATACACCTGGAATTTGTTCTGGGTATACACCTTGAATTTGTTCTGGATATACACCTTGAATTTGTTCTGGATATACACCTGGAATTTGTTCTGGGTATACACCTTGAATTTGTTCTGGATATACACCTGGACTTTGTTCTGGATATACACCTTGAATTTGTTCTGGATATACACCTTGAATTTGTTCTGGATATACACCTTGAATTTGTTCTGGATATACACCTGGACTTTGTTTTGGGTATACACCTTGAATCTGTTCTGGATATACACCTTGAATTTGTTCTGGATATGCATCTTGAATTTGTTCTGGATATACACCTGGAATTTGTTCTGGATATACACCTGGAATTTGTTCTGGATATACACCTTGAATTTGTTCTGGATATACACCTGGAATTTGTTCTGGATATACACCTGGAATTTGTTCTGGATATACACCTTGAATTTGTTCTGGATATACACCTGGAATTTGTTCTGGATATACACCTTGAATTTGTTCTGGATATACACCTGGAATTTGTTCTGGATATACACCTGGAATTTGTTCTGGATATACACCTTGAATTTGTTCTGGATATACACCTGGAATTTGTTCTGGATATACACCTTGAATTTGTTCTGGATATACACCTGGAATTTGTTCTGGATATACACCTTGAATTTGTTCTGGATATACACCTGGAATTTGTTCTGGATATACACCTGGAATTTGTTCTGGATATACATCTTGAATTTGTTCTGGATATACACCTTGAATTTGTTCTGGATATACATATTGAATTTGTTCTGGATATACACCTGGAATTTGTTCTGGATATACACCTGGAATTTGTTCTGGGTATACACCTTGAATTTGTTCTGGATATACACCTGGACTTTGTTCTGGATATACACCTTGAATTTGTTCTGGATATACACCTTGAATTTGTTCTGGATATACACCTTGAATTTGTTCTGGATATACACCTTGAATTTGTTCTGGATATACACCTGGACTTTGTTTTGGGTATACACCTTGAATTTGTTCTGGATATACACCTTGAATTTGTTCTGGATATGCATCTTGAATTTGTTCTGGATATACACCTGGAATTTGTTCTGGATATACACCTGGATTTTGTTCTGGATATACACCTGAGCTGGTAGCCATCTGGTTGTCATCGTGTTAGATATAGATTGTCACAAGCCTGGGACATTCCGCGGTTCCAGCTACAAGGTCTAACCGCGTCACGGGCAGCGTTCAAGCCCTCAAGGAAACCCCGCTAGCTTGCTAGACAGCTAACCGTGGCAGTTATGCTAGCTGCTACGCCAAGCAGCTCATCAAACCCTTGGTCAGCAGGATCCCTGGACAGATTGCAGCGGTCCTAGCAACGGATTACCAACCGCGTTGAGGGATCCAAACTTAAAAGGTAGCTAGCTAGTAACCAACACTTTTTCAGAAACGTTCCAAACTTTCCAAAACAACAAACCGAGTTCTCCCTTATTCCGCGTTTATAAAAAAAGCATTAATTCATTCATCATGAATACAGAATAAAGTTCTGAAGATCTCATTAGCTTAGATTTTTTCCTTAGCCAATCAGCAGCTAAAGTCAAACACGTCTAATAGAAGTTACATCACATCATGCACAACGCTTGTCTTTTTAAAACAGGTTACATGGAAACAACCAAAACGCAGACTAGTTACAAAACAACCCCCCAACACACACTTGAACAAACAAACTCCCCCACACACACAAACACATTCTCTCGCTTCATCCCTCTCTCCCTCCATCCTTCTCTCCCTTCATCCCTCTCTCCCTCCATCCTTCTCTCCCTTCATCCCTCTCTCCCTCCATCCTTCTCTCCCTTCATCCCTCTCTCCCTCCACTCTTCTCTACCTTCATCCCTCTCTCCCTCCACCCTTCTCTACCTTCATCCCTCTCTCCCTCCATCCTTCTCTCCCTTCATCCCTCTCTCCCTCCACCCTTCTCTACCTTCATCCCTCTCTCCCTCCACCCTTCTCTCCCTTCATCCCTCTCTCCCTCCACCCTTCTCTCCCTTCATCCCTCTCTCCCTCCATCCTTCTCTCCCTTCATCCCTCTCTCCCTCCATCCTTCTCTGTCTTCATCCTTCTCTGCTTTCATCCTTCTCTCCCTCCACCCTTCTCTCCCTTCATCCCGCTTTCCTTTCATTGGCCTCACCTTCATTTCCTTCCCTTCTTCCTCCCTGTTTTGTCTGCCCAACTGCCTGTCTGCCCAACTGCCTGTCTGCCCAACTGCCTGTCTGCCCAACTGCCTGTCTGCCCAACTGCCCAACTGCCTGTCTGCCCAACTGCCTGTCTGCCCAACTGCCCGTCTGCCCGTCTGCCCGTCTGCCCATCCGCCCGTCCGCCCGTCCGTCCGCCCGTCCGCCCGTCCGTCCGTCCGTCCGTCTGTCTGTCTGTCTGTCCGTCCGTCTGTCTGACTGCCTGCCTGTTTGTCCCTGCCGATCTCTCTTTTTCTCCCCTTCTCCCTGTCTTAATCCCCCCCCCCCTCTCTCTCTCTCCCCTCTCTCTTTCCCCTCTACCCTCTCTGCCTCTCTCACTCCACACACGACACAAGACATACACATTGTTCCAAAAGGGTTCTTTGTGCACCCTCTCTCCTTTTCAACAACCAGCTTGTTCTGACTGCTTTCCTCTGGATGTTAGGCCTCAACTCGGAATGGTTAAAGTAAGGGTTAAGAGTTATAGTAAGGGTTAAGCGTTAAAGTAAGGGTTAAGAGTTAAAGTAAGGGTTAAGAGTTAAAGTAAGGGTTAAGAGTTAAAGTAAGGGTTAAGAGTTAAAGTAAGGGTTAAGAGTTAAAGTAAGGGTTAAGAGTTAAAGTAAGGGTTAAGAGTTAAAGTAAGGGTTAAGAGTTAAAGTAAGGGTTAAGAGTTAAAGTAAGGGTTAAGAGTTAAAGTAAGGGTTAAGAGTTAAAGTAAGGGTTAAGAGTTAAAGGAAGGGTTAAGAGTTAAAGTAAGGGTTAAGAGTTAAAGGAAGGGTTAAGAGTTAAAGTAAGGGTTAAGAGTTAAAGTAAGGATTAAGAGTTAAAGTAAGGGTTAAGAGTTAAAGTAAGGGTTAAGAGTTAAAGTAAGGGTTAAGAGTTAAAGTAAGGGTTAAGAGTTAAAGTAAGGGTTAAGAGTTAAAGTAAGGGTTAAGAGTTAAAGTAAGGGTTAAGAGTTAAAGTAAGGGTTAAGAGTTAAAGTAAGGGTTAAGAGTTAAAGTAAGGGTTAAGAGTTAAAGTAAGGGTTAAGAGTTAAAGTAAGGGTTAAGAGTTAAAGTAAGGGTTAAGAGTTAAAGTAAGGGTTAAGAGTTAAAGTAAGGGTTAAGAGTTAAAGTAAGGGTTAAGAGTTAAAGTAAGGGTTAAGAGTTAAAGTAAGGGTTAAGAGTTAAAGTAAGGGTTAAGAGTTAAAGTAAGGGTTAAGAGTTATAGTAAGGGTTAAGAGTTAAAGTAAGGGTTAAGAGTTAAAGTAAGGGTTAAGAGTTAAAGTAAGGGTTAAGGTTTGGGATAGTCTTAAACAAACAAAGGTGCAACCTTTGGAATCAGAGACAGATGCTTATGCTTGTCCACCATACCCGTCCACAAAACCCTTGCAAAACGGAACCCTACGTTCTCAGACATGGATGGACGTCGATTACTGACTTGTATCATGGGTGACCTGGCTGCTATATGAGCTGCATTTGAGACTCCAGTGGGTGATAGTTACAAACGGCAGCAGCCTGTTCACATTAAATATGTCATGGATAATTGATGGGTCTTGGACATGAGATGTGTCACCTGTGTGTGTGTGTGTGTGTGTGTGTGTGTGTGTGTGTGTGTGTGTGTGTGTGTGTGTGTGTGTGTGTGTGTGTGTGTGTGTGTGTGTGTGTGTGTGTGTGTGTGTGTGTGTGTTTGATGGACTACCAGAGAAAATCCGCACGGCTCTGCCATCGACTCGAAGGCCTGGAAACACAACATACCAAATCAAATCAAATCAAACCAAATCAAATTTTATTTGTCACATACACATGGTTAGCAGATGTTAATGCGAGTGTAGCGAAATGCTCGTTCTTCTAGTTCCGACAATGCAGTGATAACCAACAAGTAATCTAACTAACAATTCCAAAACTACTGTCTTATACACAGTGTAAGGGGATAAAGAATATGTACATAAGGATATATGAATGAGTGATGGTACAGCACAGCATACAGTAGATGGTATCGAGTACAGTATATACATATGAGATGAGTATGTAGACAAAGTAAACAAAGTGGCATAGTTAAAGTGGCTAGTGATACATGTATTACATAAGGATGCAGTCGATGATATAGAGTACAGTATATACGTATGCATATGAGATGAATAATGTAGGGTAAGTAACATTATATAAGGTAGCATTGTTTAAAGTGGCTAGTGATATATTTACATCATTTCCCATCAATTCCCATTATTAAAGTGGCTGGAGTTGGGTCAGTGTCAATGACAGTGTGTTGGCAGCAGCCACTCAATGTTAGTGGTGGCTGTTTAACAGTCTGATGGCCTTGAGATAGAAGCTGTTTTTCAGTCTCTCGGTCCCAGCTTTGATGCACCTGTACTGACCTCGCCTTCTGGATGATAACGGGGTGAACAGGCAGTGGTTCGGGTGGTTGATGTCCTTGATGATCTTTATGGCCTTCCTGTAAGATCGGGTGGTGTAGGTGTCCTGGAGGGCAGGTAGTTTTCCCCGGTGATGCGTTGTGCAGACCTCACTACCCTCTGGAGAGCCTTACGGTTGAGGGCGGAGCAGTTGTCGTACCAGGCGGTGGTGATACAGCCCGCCAGGATGCTCTCGATTGTGCATCTGTAGAAGTTTGTGAGTGCTTTTGGTGACAAGCCGAATTTCTTCAGCCTCCTGAGGTTGAAAAGGCGCTGCTGCGCCTTCTTCACGACGCTGTCAGTGTGAGTGTACCAATTCAGTTTGTCTGTGATGTGTATGCCGAGGAACTTAAAACTTGCTACCCTCTCCACTACTGTTCCATCGATGTGGATAGGGGGTGTTCCCTCTGCTGTTTCCTGAAGTCCACAATCATCTCCTTAGTTTTGTTGACGTTGAGTGTGAGGTTATTTTCCTGACACCACACTCCGAGGGCCCTCACCTCCTCCCTGTAGGCCGTCTCGTCGTTGTTGGTAATCAAGCCTACCACTGTTGTGTCGTCCGCAAACTTGATGATTGAGTTGGAGGCGTGCGTGGCCACGCAGTCGTGGGTGAACAGGGAGTACAGGAGAGGGCTCAGAACGCACCCTTGTGGGGCCCCCGTGTTGCGGATCAGCGGGGAGGAGATGTTGTTGCCTACCCTCACCACCTGGGGCGGCCCGTCAGGAAGTCCAGTACCCAGTTGCACAGGGCGGGGTCGGGAACCAGGGTCTCGAGCTTGATGACGAGCTTGGAGGGTGTTGAATGCCGAGCTGTAGTCGATGAACAGCATTCTCACATAGGTATTCCTCTTGTCCAGGTGGGTTAGGGCAGTGTGCAGTGTGGTTGAGATTGCATCGTCTGTGGACCTATTTGGGCGGTAAGCAAATTGGAGTGGGTCTAGGGTGTCAGGTAGGGTGGAGGTGATATGGTCCTTGACTAGTCTCTCAAAGCACTTCATGATGACGGAAGTGAGTGCTACGGGGCGGTAGTCGTTTAGCTCAGTTACCTTAGCTTTCTTGGGAACAGGAACAATGGTGGCCCTCTTGAAGCATGTGGGAACAGCAGACTGGTATAGGGATTGATTGAATATGTCCGTAAACACACCGGCCAGCTGGTCTGCGCATGCTCTGAGGAGCGGGCAAAAAAGTTATTTAGTCTGCCTGGGAGCAAGACATCCTGGTCCGTGACTGGGCTGGGTTTCTTCTTGTAGTCCGTGATTGACTGTAGACCCTGCCACATGCCTCTTGTGTCTGAGCCATTGAATTGAGATTCCACTTTGTCTCTGTACTGACGCTTAGCTTGTTTAATAGCCTTGCGGAGGGAATAGCTGCATTGTTTATATTCGGACATGTTACCAGACACCTTGCCTTGATTAAAAGCAGTGGTTCGCACTTTCAGTTTCACGCGAATGCTGCCATCAATCCACAGTTTCTGGTTAGGGAATGTTTTTATCGTTGCTATGGGAACGACATCTTCGACGCACGTTCTAATGAACTCGCACACCGAATCAGCGTATTCGTCAATATTTTTATCTGACGCAATACGAAACATGTCCCAGTCCACGTGATGGAAGCAGTCTTGGAGTGTGGAGTCAGCTTGGTCTGACCAGCGTTGGACAGACCTCAGCGTGGGAGCCTCTTGTTTTAGTTTCTGCCTGTAGGCAGGGATCAGCAAAATGGAGTCGTGGTCAGCTTTTCCGAAAGGGGGCGGGGCAGGGCCTTATATGCGTCGCGGAAGTTAGAGTAACAATGATCCAAGGTTTTACCACCCCTGGTTGCGCAATCGATATGCTGATAAAATTTAGGGAGTCTTGTTTTCAGATTAGCTTTCTTAAAATCACCAGCTACAATGAATGCAGCCTCCGGATAAATGGTTTCCAGTTTGCAAAGAGTTAAATAAAGTTCGTTCAGAGCCATCGATGTGTCTGCTTTGGGGGGATATATACGGCTGTGATTATAATCGAAGAGAATTCTCTTGGAAGATAATGCGGTCTACATTTGATTGTGAGGAATTCTAAATCAGGTGAACAGAAGGATTTGAGTTCCTGTATGTTTCCTTCATCACACCATGTCTCGTTAGTCATGAGGCATACGCCCCGCCACTCTTCTTACCAGAAAGATGTTTGTTTCTGTCGGCGCGATGCGTGGAGAAACCCGTTGGCTGCACCACATCGGATAGCGTCTCTCCAGTGAGCCATGTTTCCGTGAAGCAGAGAACATTGCAGTCTCTGATGTCCCTCTGGAATGCCACCCTTGCTCGGATTTCGTCAACCTTGTTGTCAAGAGACTGGACATTGGCAAGAAGAATGCTGGGGAGTGGTGCGCGATGTGCCCGTGTCCTGAGTCTGACCAGAAGACCGCCTCGTTTCCCTCTTTTTCGGAGTCGTTTTCTTGGGTCGCTCCATGCGATCCATTCCGTTGTCCTGTTTGTAAGGCAGAACACAGGATCCGCGTCGCGGAAAACATATTCTTGGTCGTACTGATGGTGAGTTGACGCTGATCTTATATTCAGTAGTTCTTCTCGACTGTATGTAATGAAACCTAAGATGACCTGGGGTACTAATGTAAGAAATAACACGTAAAAAAACAAAAAACTGCATAGTTTCCTAGGAACGCGAAGCGAGGCGGCCATCTCTGTCGGCGCCGGAAGTACCAATCTGACAGCTCAGTGTTCGGCTCCACTGCCTGACTTACATGGTCAGAAACCCTATCTCACGCTGGGCTCCACAAACCAGTGGGTCTGACAGAACACAGAATACAGTCTGACAAGGCCTAGGAGTCTCTGAGCAACAACTGTGCTTGTTACAGTGGACAGCAAAGACCTTGACACCCCCCTCCCCCACATACGCACACACAAGAGCGCTAACCAGCTGGCCAGGTCAGAGAGTGGGACCGCCTGAGACAAAATACCCACACTAACATATTGTATACTACATACTTACTGAGTATATACTACATACTATATACTATTAGTTCAATTTAGTATACTGTAAACAAACAGTATCCTTTCAGTTGAGCTTTGCCTGTCTACCGGAAGTTGATGCTGTTGCTATGCAACCTCTTGCTAGCTTGTTAGCATAACAAATGACAAACTAGACATTTTACGACTTCGGGTATGTTATTAAATTCAATCTGGAGTGCCAGAGTGAGCTCTGGGCGTTCGTAATTTCAGAGCGTTGTCAGATTGTCCGTTTGTGAATTCGTAGGGTTCAGAGCGGACACTGGATGCTCTGGTACACTCAGACGAGAGTGCTCTGAAACCAGAGTAGATAACCAGAGAGAATTTAGAAATGCACCCGAATCTCCATTGAGAACGCACAATGACTTTACCACTTAGCTAAACTAAGAATGACAGGAATAATCAAGTCAATAAATGTTGGGTAGTTAGTTAGATATGATGTAGTTAAAATACTGGCAAGTTATGTATTAGTAGCCAACTAACGTTAGGTAGCTAGCTAACATACTGTTGTAATGAAATGCTATTTGTTTCATAAGGAAAGCATAGCCAACAAATTGTCAGTCAATGTAACTTATTTGAAAAGTCATTACTTTATGACATTGCTGAACATTTTGTTAACATTTTTCATAATTCATTAAAGCAATACATTTGTATCCGCTCTCGTTGAACATATTTCCGCCATTTTCTTTAAATCTGAAAACGTTGTGAAGCCATGCCCATTTTCTGAAGAATTGCATTATGGGCCCCAAAAACACGGAAATGGGCCCTAGTGTCCACTGCTTGTATAGATTATGGGCCCTAGTGTCCACTGCTTGTATACATTATGGGCCTAGTGTCCACTGCTTGTATACATTATGGGCCCTAGTGTCCACTGCTTGTATACATTATGGTCCCTAGTGTCCACTGCTTGTATACATTATGGGCCCTAGTGTCCACTGCTTGTGTACATTATGGCCCTAGTGTCCACTGCTTGTATACATTATGGTCCCTAGTGTCCACTGCTTGTATACATTATGGGCCCTAGTGTCCACTGCTTGTATACATTATGGGCCCTAGTGTCCACTGCTTGTATACATTATGGTCCCTAGTGTCCACTGCTTGTATACATTATGGGCCCTAGTGTCCACTGCTTGTATACATTATGGGCCTAGTGTCCACTGCTTGTATACATTATGGGCCCTAGTGTCCACTGCTTGTATACATTATGGGCCCTAGTGTCCACTGCTTGTATACATTATGGGCCCTAGTGTCCACTGCTTGTATACATCATGGTCCCTAGTGTCCACTGCTTGTATACATTATGGGCCCTAGTGTCCACTGCTTGTGTACATTATGGCCCTAGTGTCCACTGCTTGTATACATTATGGTCCCTAGTGTCCACTGCTTGTATACATTATGGGCCTAGTGTCCACTGCTTGTATACATTATGGTCCCTAGTGTCCACTGCTTGTATACTTCTTATTTTGGCAAATGTAGTATGACATCCTTGACCTTTAACCATTCCAAGTTCAATCTATACTATGACCAATAAACATACTACATACTTACATTTACATCACAAAAAGTAGGATTAATGCAGTTAGTATGAGTATTCGAACATACAGTACCATAGGACAGTCACCCCATCAGACAGTGACATCAGACAACCAGGACAGTCACCCCATCAGACAACCAGGACAGTCACCCCATCAGACAGTGACATCAGACAACCAGGACAGTCACCCCATCAGACAGTGACATCAGACAACCAGGACAGTCACCCCATCAGACAGTGACATCAGACAACCAGGACAGTCACCCCATCAGACAGTGACATCAGACAACCAGGACAGTCACCCCATCAGACAGTGACATCAGACAACCAGGACAGTCACCCCATCAGACAACCAGGACAGTCACTCCATCAGACAACCAGGACAGTCACCCCATCAGACAGTGACATCAGACAACCAGGAAAGTCACCCCATCAGACAACCAGGAAAGTCACCCCATCAGACAGTGACATCAGATAACCAGGACAGTCACCCCATCAGACAGTGACATCAGACAACCAGGAAAGTCACCCCATCAGACAGTGACATCAGACAACCAGGAAAGTCACCCCATCAGACAGTAACTTCTGACAACCAGGACAGTCACCCCATCAGACAACCAGGAAAGTCACCCCATCAGACTGTGACATCAGATAACCAGGACAGTCACCCCATCAGACAACCAGGAAAGTCACCCCATCAGACAGTGACATCAGACAACCAGGACAGTCACCCCATCAGACAACCAGGAAAGTCACCCCATCAGACAGTGACATCAGACAACCAGGACAGTCACCCCATCAGACAACCAGGAAAGTCACCCCATCAGACAGTGACATCAGACAACCAGGACAGTCACCCCATCAGACAACCAGGAAAGTCACCCCATCAGACAACCAGGAAAGTCACCCCATCAGACAACCAGGAAAGTCACCCCATCAGACAACCAGGAAATCACCCCATCAGACAGCGACAGGCAAACAGTCAGAGCACATCCCTGCTGGCATTACAACTTGCTAAAAATAACACAGCCTCACACACCCGCAGACACACACACACACACACACACACACACACACACACACACACACACACACACACACACACACACACACACACAGTTAGTTAGTTAGAGGAATTTGTTTGTGAACGGTGTGTGTTTGTGTGTGAGTTGTTGATGCTGTTAGTTAGAGGACACAGCATCACAGCACATCCAGGCTAGGGAGTATAGGCAGCTGGAATCCTGTTGAAATCCTGTTCAGATGATCTAGGGATTAGTGTTGAAATCCTGTTCAGATGATCTAGGGATTAGTGTTGAAATCCTGTTCAGATGATCTAGGGATTAGTGTTGAAATCCTGTTCAGATGATTTAGGGATCAGTGTTGAAATCCTGTTCAGATGACTTAGACATGAGTGTTGAAATCCTGTTCAGATTCCTGGTGTGACCAACCTGGTGCTGAACACAGATGATCTACACATTTCAAGACTGTTTACACCACTGACCAAGAGCCAAGTCTGCACAAGTCTTCAGGTTTTAGGCCAGGTTACTCTTTAGGTTTTAGGCCAGGTAACTTTTCAGGTTTTAGATCAGGCTACTATATAGGTTTTAGGCCAGGTTACACTTCAAGTGAGTATGCTTCGTCTTCAAAAAAGTATGAAAATATATGCACTCAACACTGTATGTCTCTCTGGATAAGAGGGTCTGCTAAATGCCTAGTATGTAATGTAAAATGTCATGTAAAATGTCTAACCCAGAATCTCATTTAGAACTCAGCCAGCTCTGCATAGCAATGTATTAACATTTCCAGAGTATGCATAATATAATGACAAATGTGACCACATACACACACGCGCACACACACACAAACACACCCACACACACACACTCACACAGACACATCTTTGCCTCTGTCCATTTCCAGAGTATACATAATATAATGGGAAATGTGACCACACACACACACACATACTCACACAGACACATCTTTGCCTCTGTCCATGGTGCTGATCATTATATGGTGGAGTGACCTCTAGCTGCGTGTACCCATCCGACCAACCAAGTTGGAGTCATGGAGGGACACAGACATACGTTCAAGAAATGTAGCCTTGATTAAGATTCATACATTGATATGCACCTTGGATAACGGAATTGACAGTTACTCTTTCTTTGACATTCGGAACATACAGTGGTCTATCGGTGAAAGAAAAAGAGCGACTGTCTTTATATTTGGCCGATAGGTAAAATATTATGCAGTTTGCTGCCAGCTGCCTTCTTGTTGTTGATCCCCGTTTCCTCCGCGTTAAAACGTCCCTCCCGCCACCGAATGATACAGTGCACCAGGTGTTGGCTACTTCGTTGTTCATTCAAACAGCCCGTATCTCCTCGGTTGAATCAAAGGCACAGCAAGGATAAACTGCATATCGCTATCAGACGAACCAAATGAGACAAAATCAACCTTCCATTCCGTTTCTCTCACAATTAGAAAAAATATATACATTTCCATTCATTATTACCCACAAGAACGAAGACGTTAAATTAGCCGAAATTGTTACCTCAGTCGACATGTTGCCATGAGACGGTGCAGGATCTGTCCCGTGCTGAAATCTTCTGCTCTTGGGACTGCACGGCTCGAGCTTCGCGGGAGGGCGGGAACGCACTAGCGAGGCTCGAGTGTGTGTCGTGTATGTGTGTGTGTGTGTGTGTGTGTGAGTGAGTGAGTGAGTGAGTGAGTGAGTGAGTGAATAAGAAGAGAGAGAGAGAGAGAGAGAGAGAGAGAGAGAGAGAGAGAGAGAGAGAGAGAGAGAGAGAGAGAGAGAGAGAGAGAGAGAGAGAGAGAGAGAGAGAGAGAGAGAGAGAGAGAGAGAGAGAGAGAGAGAGAGAGAGAGAGAGAGAGAGAGAGAGAGAGAGAAAGAGAGAGAGAGAGAGAGAGAGAGATGATCTGGGGTGAGTGGTTGGTAATTGGGTCATTACAAAACGTGGATAGTTTATAATTATACCAATGATGGAGAAGAAAGAGAATTTCTGAGATATGAAAGAGCAGACAGGAGTCTTCAAAGAAAGGATGCTGTGTAACAATATATCACTGATTCCTCTGTGTAAAAAACAGAGGTCATTTTTATTTTACCCTTTGTGGTTTCCCACGTTTATTAATAATTAATAGGAAATGCCTGCTTTTCCATCCTTCTCTCCATCCTTCTCTCCATTAGCTGTAAACAACAACAACCGTTATCTCCTGCTGTTTCCTTGATAACTCAGTCAAGCACAAAGACTGAGAGAGAAACTTGAGGCAACAATCATCAACAATCAACATTGCTGTGTTCGTGTTGAATTGGACTGATTTGCAAGTTCTCTCTGAAAAATGTAGTTCATTTAATCTGATTTCCATAAGGTTCCATTACTTTGTCCACATCTGAACACGCAAAAAACATTTAGATGATTTTCATTACATTTTGGGTGTTATATTTAACTTGTGTACACCTGTGGTGTTCCCTTTGACCAGTCATTAGAAATGAATGGGTGAGACTACAATTAGTGTATGAAATTGAGTTCAGGCACGTGCCCATTCATCAGATGGACACACTTCCTCTCCCAGACCCCCACATGATAAGGTATGTAGATGGAGACAGAAAACACAAACTTAGCTTCCCCTTCTTAGCTTCCATGGCAACCCCCATGGGAACCTTTCCCCAATAGAATCTTTCCCCGAGGGAACCCCGCCTGTTGGCATTCTCACAAACAATCACAACATTGTTTCAATAATATATAGAACTTTTCTTGCAGCTCTGGTATATAAAGCTTTTTTGAGGCATTGCTCACAATTCATTCTGTGGCAGCACAATGACCAAACTATATACTGTATGTGAGGCTCTTGTGTAACGGCATTCGAGAGAAGAAGGTGAGGACCAAGGTGCAGCTTGCTACGTGTTCATAATTATTTTAATAGAACACTGAAAATACAAAAACAACAACGTGAACAAACGAAACCGAAACAGTTCTGTCTGGTACAGATACGACACAGAAAACAACTACCCAAAACCAGGCTGCCTAAGTATGGTTCCCAATCAGGGACAACGATTGACAGCTGCCTCTGATTGGGAACCATACCAGGCCAAGCACATCGAAATACAAACATAGAATAAAACATAGAAGCCCACCACAACTCACCCCCTGACCATCCTAAAGCAGAGACATACAAAAGGAACTAAGGTCAGGATGTGACATCTTGATCATATCTTTAATCATGACACTGGTGAGGAGGAGAGAGTCCTTGTTAAACTTTGACACAAAGTGGTCTGTGATAAATAGCACAATATGTTTCATCTGAGTGTTTTTTATAGTCAAAATAATTCATACATTATGCTTTTTTAAAACTCAAAATCGAGTTGTATGAGCTCAGGTCAATGAGGTCAACAAGCCATGAATAGCAAACAGAAGTTCAAAACTTGGAATGTTCACAAGAACTTAACTTGATAAAAATATCTAACACAACATTAGGTGATAATATATGTATGATTGATTGTGTTGACAGTATAACGTAGTCAAGCACAAACACTGAGGGAGAAACGTTAGACAGCTATAATTTCCATTTACAGTTTTTTCCAACTGCTTACACACAAAATCTTTTCATGTCACACGATTTTTGAAACATCTCACTCAAAGTGCAAAACTACACACCAAATATCCAAAACCATAAGTTATTTCTCAGCCTTTGACTCAGTTGTCAATTGCATAAAACACTTTTTTCAAAATACTACACACAATTCTCTACCTAAAACACAAAAATCTAACAGGAAGAGACTTGCTTTCCTTTTCCAAACACAACCAATCAAAATGCTACACTTATTCACCAGGTCACACACACACTCCTCACATGTGCAAACACTAATAGCTTAACTGATCACTAACCAATCACTGCTTTACTGTAGTATAGGCCTATAAATAGGTCAAAGGTCAGATTACCTGTTTTGAACAATGGATGCCAACAATGGACAGAGAGCAAGAGGAGTAGGAGGGAGAAGAAGAGGACGAGGACGAGGGCAAAGAAGAGAAGGAAGGAGAGGCATCTCTAATGAGATTAGGGAAACATTTGTTGATTATGTGATCAACCACGGTCTGACCATGCGAGAGGCTGGACTGAGAGTCCAGCCCAATTTGAGTCGATTTACAGTGGCGTCCATAATTCGAACCTTCAGAAATGAGAACAGGTATGCAACTATCTAATGACTCTTTTAGCATTACAGTAATGTACTGCAAAATACGTATGACTTCATAGTATTGCATAAACATTTGTAACTCTAAGCCATCCATTTACTGCACTGAATTGAAGGAATGAGGTTGGTTATCATGCTGTACTACATTTTTTTGTACATTGTTTACAGTTCCTATGCTGAACACATACTGTGTTTGAATTCTGTACAGAGTGGAAAGGCAAAGACATCATGGAGGACGAGGACGCTTGTTTACAGATGTACAAGAGACTGCAATTATAAATATGGTTTTGGCCAACAATGCAATTAGGATTCGAGAGATAAGAGAGCATATCTTGAATAATGACACCATATTTAACAACATCAATGCTGTAAGCCTGTCGACCATACAACACATCCTCCAACGGCACCGAGTGACGATGAAACAACTTTACAAGGTGCCATTTGAGAAAAACTCTGACAGTCAAGAATATGCGACATGACTTTGTAGAAGTATGTATGCAACACTACTCCCAGGACTTCAGACATACCATATTTACTCATCTGTATATCCTTTTGTCTGTTACAGAGAGTATTGGAGCTGGATGCACATGTAATTCGCCATTAATCTATTTATGTGGATGAGGTTGGCTTCAACCTCACCAAAACCAGGCGCCGCGGAAGAAATGTAATAGGAAAGAGGGCAATTACCAATTTCTAAATCCCATAGAGGAATTCTTCTCAGCCTGGCGCTGGAAAGTGTATGATCGCCAACCCTATGCCCGCATGCCACTTCTCCAGGCAATGGAGGACACATGGGGGACATAGAGGTTGGATACACCATGCTAGGAGATACTTCCCTCCATGTGGGGACATAGAGGTTGCCTCTGTCCAGGGTTGGATACGCCATGCTAGGAGATACTTCCCTCCATGTGGGGACATAGAGGTTGTCTCTGTCCAGGGTTGGATATGCCATGCTAGGAGATACTTCCTCCATGTGGGGACATAGAGGTTGCCTCTGTCCAGGGTTAGATATGCCATGCTAGGAGATACTTCCCTCCATGTGGGGACATAGAGGTTGCCTCTGTCCAAGGTGGGATACGCCACACTAGGAGATACTTCCCTCCATGTGGGGACATAGAGGTTGTCTCTGTCCAAGGTGGGATACGCCACGCTAGGAGATACTTCCCTCCATGTGGGGACATAGAGGTTGCCTCTGTCCAAGGTGGGATACGCCACACTAGGAGATACTTCCCTCCATGTGGGGACATAGAGGTTGCCTCTGTCCAAGGTTGGATACGCCATGCTAGGAGATACTTCCCTCCATGTGGGGACATAGAGGTTGTCTCTGTCCAGGGTTGGATACGCCATGCTAGGAGATACTTCCCTCCATGTGGGGACATAGAGGTTGTCTCTGTCCAGGGTTGGATATGCCATGCTAGGAGATACTTCCCTCCATGTGGGGGACATAGAGGTTGCCTCTGTCCAAGGTTGGATACGCCATGCTAGGAGATACTTCCCTCCATGTGGGGACATAGAGGTTGCCTCTGTCCAGGGTTGGATACGCCATGCTAGGAGATACTTCCCTCCATGTGGGGACATAGAGGTTGCCTCTGTCCAGGGTTGGATACGCCATGCTAGGAGATACTTCCCTCCATGTGGGGACATAGAGGTTGCCTCTGTCCAGGGTTGGATACGCCATGCTAGGAGATACTTCCCTCCATGTGGGGACATAGAGGTTGCCTCTGTCCAAGGTTGGTTACACCATGCTAGGAGATGTTCCCTCGATGTTTGGCAAGAGAAAACTTATCTTGTGATGTGGACGAAGTATTGTGGCCAGACCCAGGCCGGTGAAGAGATGAAGCATAGCTTAGCTTCATTCCCCCTACTAATTCCTGAACTGCCCCCCCGGGACCCCACACACACAATTGTGTTCTTTACTGTATTCTAAAGAAAATACTTTTGGTTTACATATGTTTATGGTTTTGTTGTATGCTACTGTATACAACAGTAATGTTTGGCCTAATAAATATTTTCTGTTTCTACATTGCATTGGTGTTTACTGTGTACTTGTTACCCCTCTCAGCTGATGACTTTCACTGTAGAACATTGTATTGAAATGTAGATATAAGCCTATGAAAGACCAAGGAGCTTTAGATTTAGAACAACAGTGTTTACATGGTATATCCAAAAATGTACTATTATGAAAGCAGTGTTTGCCATTTGATGCAAATGCTTCATTCTGACATGTGTTTATGGCATTTTGAATGCAGTGTTACATTTTGAGGAGATGTGAGGACTTTTGCATTTTGTGTGTGCAGTTTTGGGAATTGTGTGTAGAGTTTTGAAAAAAAGGAGACAGTTTTGAAAACGTGTGTAAGCAGTTGGAAATAACTGTAAACATTTATCATTGGAGTGTGAGTGCCAAACGATACAGTAGCAGTTGGGAACCATTTAAGATAAACTATTCGATAAGCAATTCACGGCTAGTACAAGAGATACTCTCTTTCCCGTCCATTTCTCACTCCCACCTCATTCCTTCCCACCATCCCTCTTTATCCCCATCGCTCTTTCACACACACGAATGTACGCAACCGCGCAAACACACACAGAAACATCCACAGACTCAGTCATAACCATCTATCCATTCTGAATGTAAATAAGATCTAACACTAGACTAGCCTCCATAATAAGAAGCATGCTGAACTAACAGTATCTGAATCCTGCTGTTTACCTCGGTTTGCATGAATGGATGCATGGCACATATTCCCTCTGTGTGTGTGTGTGTCTCTCCAGGCTGGCACATATTTCCTCAGGCTTCAAGTGTCCTCAAATCTCCTGATATTGCTGCTATAACTTTACCTTCACCATCAGCCCATAGTCAAACATAGTGAGACAAGACACACACTCACATCTAGGCTTTTTCTAAGACAAGAACAAAGTACTTTCGAGCTACAATTTCTCCTATGGTTTTTCAAAGAAGCAGAAACATATATCTCAAAAAAATGGATCAAGCCTTTAATTTTTTGAATTTCTTTGAATGCCATGGAATTACATTTGACTTCCTTTTAATTCCTTTTAATTCAGACTCAAAACTGATATACAATCGACATGGGCTCTCATACATGCATATGTTTGGTCCATGGCTGGCACAGCCCACACTCAGTCAGACAAGACAGCGTTGACCACAAATCAGTGTGTGTTTGGGTCTGGTAGTCCCTGCTCTGGTGTAGAGTTAGCAGGAAATACAAGTCCAGCTCTTGAAAAGGAGATTGACGTGGGTCTTTATGTGTGTGTGTGCATGTTAGCGTGCGTACATGGATTGACACAGGCACACGGTATGGCCAAGATGTTTGTTTACAGTTGTCAGTGTTTGACTGAGGCCTGAAAGATAGGGGATATTGGTTGTGGTTCACCAACGGAGGGCACATGGCCAGGGTAAATTGCCAGGTTGGGGAGGTCTGATTACCACAATGGTTGAATGCATGCATTCCCCTTCATACTGGGATTGTAACGCAAGCTGAAGAACACATAAAGCATCTCATTCTGGCCTCTGAATGTGTCTGAATGTGCACATCAGTGGAAAATGATCACTGTGCTTGGAAATCTGAAATTATTATAACAAATTGACACACATACACACACACACACGCTTAATTTTCAATCCTAATGTATACAATATACATTTTACAAAATATGCATGGTTTTGGTTTCCATCCCCAAATGCCAATTTGTGTTTGAAGCCCTTTTCTGTGACGTCTTGAAGATGGCTGTGGGTAGAAGTTGTTTTGGCTTTAGGCTCTCTTAATGAAGACTACCGGAATTAGGTTTGGTAAGATTGGCTTTATATTTAGTTTGGCATCTATGTATTAGGTTGCAGCTCGTTATACAGTAGGCCCATTGGTGTCATTATACATAATGTTATAGCCACAAAAGTAGCAGTTTAAGCAGAAGAATTTCACTACACCCGCAAAACATCTGCTAAGTATGATATGTACAGAAAGCTCATCTTCAACATTCTGGATAGAAATCAAAAAACATGGTCAATTTGGCCCTACACATGTTAAATTAGATAGAGAAAAGGGCCACACACAAATGGATATTTTATAAAGCTTAGGGGAGGGGACATTCCCCCTTTATCTGTCTCCCTTTGTTCAATAGCACTTGATATGTTATTATTTTGAATGTGTGTAAAACCTCTCTGTTCAAATGGGATCAGAGTCCTGGCAGACTTCATGTGTTATTATTTTGGATGTGTGTCACACCTGCTCCCGCTCTTCCCCCCTGGCGCCCAAGGGCGCCAGGCTCCCCAGCATTACGCACTCCTGCCACCATCATTACACACACCTGCCTTCCCTCCGTCACGTGCATCAGCGATTATTGGACTCACCTGGACTCAATCACGTCTGTCATTACCTTCCCTATATCTGTCTGGTTCCTCGCTCTGTTCCCTGCTTCAGCATTAATTGTCGTTTGTCTTTGTTTACGTGGGCTGACGCTGTTCTGTTACCTTTCTGTTCCTGATTAAATGTTGACTCCCAGTACCTGCTTCTCATTTCCGGTATCGGTCCTTACAGATGTGTGTAAAACCTCTCTGTTGAAATGGCATCAGAGCTCTGACAGACTGTTGACTTTGGAGGGAGAGAGAGGAGATGTTAAAAGGTTATAGGAGCTGTCTGCCCCCTCCTTTGAACAGGGCCAACAACACGACCAACAACACGGCCAGCAACACGGCAAGCAACACGGCCAGCAACATGGCCAACAACATGGCCAACAACACTGCCAGCAACATGGCCAGCAACATGGCCAGCAACACTGCCAGCAACACGGCCAGCAACACGGCCAACAACACGGCCAGCAACACGACCAACAACACGGCAAGCAACACGACCAACAACACGGCAAGCAACACGGCCAGCAACATGGCCAACAACATGGCCAACAACACTGCCAGCAACACGGCCAACAACACGGCAAGCAACACGACCAACAACACGGCCAGCAACATGGCCAGCAACATGGCCAGCAACACGGCAAGCAACACGGCCAACAACACGGCCAGCAACATGGCCAGCAACATGGCCAGCAACACGGCAAGCAACACGGCCAACAACACGGCCAGCAACATGGCCAGCAACACGGCCAACAACACGGCCAACAACATGGCCAACAACATGGCCAGCAACACGGCCAACAACATGGCCAACAACATGGCCAACAACACGGCCAGCAACACGGCCAGCAACACAGCCAACAACATGGCCAACAACACGGCCAACAACACGGCCAACAACATGGCCAACAACACGGCCAGCAACACGGCCAGCAACACGGCCAACAACACGGCCAACAACACGGCCAACAACACGGCCAGCAACACGGCCAGCAACACGGCCAACAACACTGCCAGCAACACGGCCAACAAAATGGCCAACAACACTGCCAGCAACACGGCCAACAACACGGCCAGCAACACGGCCAGCAACACGGCCAACAGCGTGGCCAGCAACATGGCCAGCAACACGGCCAACAACACGGCCAGCAACGTGGCCAGCAACATGGCCAGCAACACGGCCAGCAACACGGCCAGCAACACGGCCAGCAACTTGGCCAGCAACACGGCCAACAACACGGCCAACTTCACGGCCAGCAACACAGTAAGGAATAGCCAGCAACACGTCCAACAACACGTCCAGCAACACTGGGTGAAAGTGCCATCCTGCCTGTACTGTGTGTGTGTGTAGGTGTGTGTGTGTAGGTGTGTGTGTGTAGGTGTGTGTATTTGCGTGTGTGTATGTGTGTTCCCTGTTGCCAGCAGTCTGAGAGCTATCTGGAATTTCCATCCGTGCTCAGGCCTTTCAGGAATGCTGAACTGTCCCCTTCATTGAAAGGCTACCCAGCTTGGAAGACTGGGTCTGCGTCCTAAATGGCACCCTATTCCCTATGGAATCATTGCACTAGTTTTGACCAGGACCCAAGGGGTGCAGTATATAGGGGATAGGGCACCATTTGGGTTGTGCCCTAGGACTAGGGGGTGTGCTTGGCCTAACAGCTTGGAGAAATCAAATGTGTGTGTGTGTGTGTGTGTGTGTGTGTGTGTGTGTGTGTGTGTGTGTGTGTGTGTGTGTGTGTGTGTGTGTGTGGCCAGGCATTGTGCCACCACAAACACCCGTCTCCCCACTGTTGACTTAACCACAGTAGGAGGCGCGCGCCTGCGCACACACACACACACACAGGACACACACACTGCGTTGAAATCCACTCCCATCATGTTCCCTTCTGACATGACAGGAAATGAGAATTCCTGCAAAGGAGAAAATAAAATAATATGAACTTGGAATCTCTCTGAAAGCAAATAAACATCACCCACAGTCTCCAAGTCTCACATCACCAACACTCTCCAAGTCTCACAGCACCCAGGGTTAAACTCTACTCCAAAACTTTGCTTCAGAACACTGTCATCCTCGTCTGGCACTGTTGATCACCGTCTATCATTTGCTCATACTTGGATGAGCTTTCTTGATTGTTTGGTCATACGATGTGCCAACCACTGCGGCCTATTCAACCACGAGGGATGGGGTCATGCAGCAAAGCAGGTTTGGCCCCGGTTGATATACATCGATGGAAGACACCAACGCAACCCCCCCCACCCCCATCAACCTCTCTCCTGTCTTCTCTAACTCTTTCCCAGATGGTTGATGTACATTGGAATGTTATCTTAGTTAACTAGGGGGTAAAGTCAAAGTAAGCATTGAATGTAATTGTCCAATAAGAACAGCAGGGTAAGAAATAAAGCTTGTAAGTCAAAACAGCATCGATACATGTTCAAATATCCACATTAGTTTACCAGCCTACTCGGTATGCATGGACATCACCTGATGCATCACAAAGTAATGTGCAACCTGGGATGTCTGGAGCCGTTTGGTGTCCCTGGGACTGTTCAGTGTCCTGACTTCCATATTCCGTCCAAAGCCCAGAGTTACGACCACTAAGCTCCGTGGGAACCAAATCAAACAGCCCTAAAAACAATAGAGAGGAGGAGAGGGGGAAGATTTAAGAGGTTGCACCGTAAAAACAATCTGCCAACCCAGCAAACGGAACCAGGGAGCATCTCCTCCAGCTGGAGAAGGAATAAAAACAGGGTGAGAAGAAGAAAGGGTTGGAGGGATAGAAAGAGAGAGAGAGAGAAAGAACACGTGTGTGTGTGTGTGTGTGTGTGTGTGTGTGTGTGTGTGTGTGTGAGATTCACTCATGTATAATCCCTTGTTAATGATGTTAGTTAATTATGTGGGAGAATAATGAAGAGGGATCCTAATAAACACAACACTATATATCCTTCCTAGAGCCAGTTTATCTCCTCATTAGAGCCCGTTTATCTCCTGATTAGAGCCAGTTTATCCCCTGACTAGAGCTACTTTATCCCCTGACTAGAGCCAGTTTATCTCCTGATTAGAGCCAGTTTATCCCCTGACTAGAGCCAGTTTATCCCCCGACCAGAGCCAGTTTACCCCCTGACTAGAGCCAGTTTATCCCCTGACTAGAGCCAGTTTATCTAGAGCCAGTTTATCCCCTGACTAGAGCCAGTTTATCTAGAGCCAGTTTATCCCCTGACTAGAGCCAGTTTATCTAGAGCCAGTTTATCCCCTGACTAGAGCCAGTTTATCTAGAGCCAGTTTATCCCCTGACTAGAGCCAGTTTATCTAGAGCCAGTTTATCCCCTGACTAGAGCCAGTTTATCTAGAGCCAGTTTATCCCCTGACTAGAGCCAGTTTATCTAGAGCCAGTTTACCCCCTGACAATAGCCAGTTTGAAGAATCATACCAGAGAAGTCAAAAAGAGCTGAAAGCACTGTTCCCTCATTAGCCTTCTTGAAGCATTGTCGAAAGACGCAATTATAGCCCAGAGAGGGAGACATCAAAGCAAGCAGTAAACGTTTCTAGTGCCTATGCAAACATGTATGCCACAATGGATCAGGGTTGGGGTAAATTCCATTTCAATTGAGTCATTTTGAGAAAGGAATGGAGGTTTCAATGAAATATTTTGTAGTATTAACACGGTGACTTTTTTTCCTATGGTAAAATAGGATATACCCTTGACAGATACAGTAAATGCATCCAGTTTGCAGAATAAGACTTGTGTGTGTGTGTGTGACATGAGACCATCTGATCCGACTGGATGTGGGGTTTAATGTTGCTGGTAAGTGGGGGAAACAAGTTGAGGAGCTTGTCTATGAGTATTCAACCAGGCTTGAAATGATTGACATTTCCCTTCTGCCCGTGGACATGAAGCTATAGAAGCTGTGAGAGAGGTGGCCCTAGAAAAGATCCAACATCTGCTTGCAAATGTGCCTCTCCCACAGAAGGTTCTGTGGGAAATGAATAACAAAACTGTTAAAATGGTGAGAAAGCCGCTATGCTTAAACACACACCACGTAACGTTGTCTTCCTGAGCCAATAGATAGAGAGGGGTTTAGGTATCCCAAAATATTGAGTGGATTTACACTGCTACCAGGCTGACTCACCTTTTGAACATGCTCAACATTGACGACGTGACAGTTAAGGAGTTAGCCTCCCTACATCTGGACCTACGGAGGACGAAGGTTCCACTGGTCAGGGAGACAGAGGACAACTTCCTAGGCTTCAGGACGAAGGTTCCACTGGTCAGGGAGACAGAGGACAACTTCCTAGGCTTCAGGACGAAGGTTCCACTGGCCAGGGACACAGAGGACAACTTCCTAGGCTTCAGGACGAAGGTTCCACTGGTCAGGGAGACAGAGGACAACTTCCTAGGCTTCAGGACGAAGGTTCCACTGGCCAGGGACACAGAGGACAACTTCCTAGGCTTCAGGACGAAGGTTCCACTGGCCAGGGACACAGAGGACAACTTCCTAGGCTTCAGGACGAAGGTTCCACTGGCCAGGGACACAGAGGACAACTTCCTAGGCTTCAGGACGAAGGTTCCACTGGCCAGGGAGACCGAGGACAACTTCCTAGGCTTCAGGACGAAGGTTCCACTGGTCAGGGACACAGAGGACAACTTCCTAGGCTTCAGGACGAAGGTTCCACTGGTCAGGGAGACAGAGGACAACTTCCTAGGCTTCAGGACGAAGGTTCCACTGGTCAGGGAGACAGAGGACAACTTCCTAGGCTTCAGGACGAAGGTTCCACTGGTCAGGGACACAGAGGACAACTTCCTAGGCTTCAGGACGAAGGTTCCACTGGTCAGGGAGACAGAGGACAACTTCCTAGGCTTCAGGACGAAGGTTCCACTGGTCAGGGAGACAGAGGACAACTTCCTAGGCTTCAGGACGAAGGTTCCACTGGTCAGGGACACAGAGGACAACTTCCTAGGCTTCAGGACGAAGGTTCCACTGGTCAGGGAGACAGAGGACAACTTCCTAGGCTTCAGGACAAAGGTTCCACTGGTCAGGGAGACAGAGGACAACTTCCTAGGCTTCAGGACGAAGGTTCCACTGGTCAGGGAGACAGAGGACAACTTCCTAGGCTTCAGGACGAAGGTTCCACTGGTCAGGGACACAGAGGACAACTTCCTAGGCTTCAGGACGAAGGTTCCACTGGTCAGGGAGACAGAGGACAACTTCCTAGGCTTCAGGACGAAGGTTCCACTGGCCAGGGACACATAGGACAACTTCCTAGGCTTCAGGACGAAGGTTCCACTGGCCAGGGACACAGAGGACAACTTCCTAGGCTTCAGGACGAAGGCCAATGGAAAATTGAACACTCGTGCTGCGGGTTTTGGAGTCCAGTCAGACTGGCAGGACCTCAACAACCTGTGCAACAGGACCGGAGCTCAGGTGGACACCGACTGATATGCAAACGGAGCCAGTGACGGCCTCTGATGCAGTTGTGGCAGATCGTGGTGTTGTTGTGGAGGCTTCTGTCACCCATGATGGAACATCTCATCCTACATCCAGGACAACACTCATTGGTATCATTTTCTATTCTACATGAGCCAAATGTAATGGAGTCCATTGCCCATGTTGTGAATGGCTGCTGTTCATACAAGGATTTGTACATTGCCAGACATGACTGCCTTGTTGACCAGCGCGGTGAGACAGGTCGTCTCACCAAACGCAACAAAGGGGGAAGCTGGTTTGATGTTGATGAATACACCTGTGTGCCAAATACACCAGATATTGTTGTTGTTTGGGGAGGCGCTCATTTTGGAAGTGGGCTGCTCATTGGACGCCTACATCGAGCAGGCTTTTGCTGAGAACCTGCTTAAATACCAGCCCCTAGAGGCACGCTGGGACAGCCTGGGGTGGAGGTGCAAGCTGGTGGCGCTGATATTTGGTAGTCTCAGCCATGTACACAGGCTTGCAGTGTGTGACCTCCAGACTGCAGGACTGACAAAAACTAGGGCAAAGCAATTGGCTAGGTACTGCTCTTTTTCAGCTGTCGTGGGCAGCCTAGTTGTTTGAAAAATGAGGTGCTTTCTGTACCCTTGAATGCCATGTGTACAGGGACCTCAGGGACCTGAAATAGGGACCTGAAATATTTGGATCCTTTTTTTGTAAATTTGATTGGTGGATTCAAATAAAGTATTTAAAATATGTGTGTGTGTGAATTTGGTATTGTACTAGGATCCCCATTTGCTGTTGCAAAAGCAGCAGCTACTCTTCCTGGGGTCCACACAAAACATGACACGATAGAGATGTTGCTCTCAGTTTTTTTTAAAGTCTCATGCAATAATGGCTCTATAGAATACTGTATGCCTTCTGGAATCTGTTCTGCATTTGGGGACTTGTGGGGTAAGTGTGTAACGGTTCGGTAACTACAGGCTCTGGGAGACAGAAGGTAAGTAGGGTGAGGATTTAATAATAAACAGACATGAAACTTAACAACAACATCGTCTAGATAAGAGACACAATATAATGGGAATGAAACTGAGGAAGTGGCCGATACAGGGGAGGCAATCAATGACGTGATAGAGTCCAGGTGAGTCCGATGAGGCATGGGTGTGCAAGTAACGATGGTGGCAGGTGTGCGTAATGATGAACAGCATGGCGCCCTTGTGCGCCAGAGAGGGGAGCAGCAATGACAAAGTGTGTGTGTCACAGCTGTGTGTAAGTTATGCAAACAATTTGGAAGCAGTGATGTAGTCAGTCTCTCCTCGACTCTAGCTAAGATAAACTGGTCATGCATAGTATTTATGACAATGACAATGAAAAGCAAGACGTGCCGCTCTGTTCTGGTTCAGCTGCAGCTTAACTAGGTCTTTCCTTGCAGCACTCGATAACACAACTGGACAATAATCAAGAAAAGATAAAACAAGAGGCTGCAGGACCTGCTTTGTGGAGAAACAATATAATGGGAATGAAACTGAGGAAGTGGCCGATATTTGTGGTGTCAAAAAAGCCGAACATCCCTTTATTACGGACAGACCTCTCCCCATCTTTACAACCATTCAAGCTATATTTTTTCACCATGACAGTTTACAATCTAAGGTTACACCAAGTAATATAGTCTCCTCAACAGCCACATCATTCATTACCAGATTCAGCTGAAGTCTAGAGTTTAGGGAATTATTTGTGTCACATACATTGCTCTTAGTTGTAGAGATGTTTAGGACCAGTTTATTCCTGGCCACCCATTCCTAAACAGACTGCAACTCTTTGTGAAGGGTTTCAGTACCTTCAGGAGCTGTGTTTGCTGATGCATATATGGTTGAATTATCAGATTACATGGACACACATGCTTTGTTCAATTCCAGTAGCAAGTCATTGGTCAAAATAGAAAAGAGTAGAGAACCTATTGTGTGTGTGTGTGTGTGTGTGTGTGCGTGTGTGTGTGTGCGTGTGCGTGCGCGTGCGCGTGCGTGTGCGTGTGCGTGTGCGTGTGCGTGTGCGTGTGCGTGTGTGTGCGTGTGCGTGTGCGTGTGTGCGTGTGCGTGCGTGTGTGTGTGTGTGTGTGTGTGTGTGTGCGTGTGTGTGTGAGAGTGTGTTTGTGTCTACAATTGAATTTCATCGACAGACCACGTCCCTCTTACAGAACAGTGTACCAGCATAGATAGATAGATATAAATGGAGAGGGTGTGAGATGTAATCACAGATCACACAATAGCTAAGAAAATATAATTCAGCGTTTCCCAAACTCGGTCCTCAGGACCACAATGGGTTCACGTTCTGATTCAAATGATCATGATGAGCTTGATGATTGGTTGATTATTTGAAACACTGCTGTAATTGCAGAATTGTTCAATTTAAAATGAGAACATAAATATAAATAAATATACACATTTACTGTCATAAAGAAGAAGAAAAAACACACATATCCTACTGTCTTCTCACAGTAAATACCCAAGTTACTGTGCATGTAAAACATTATAAAAGTCCCAGAATGTCTCACATTGTTGCTATAAAAATCTATTTTTCTGTGTGAAATGCCCAGAAACTGACATTTTCCTAAAGGGTTTCTCCCATCTGTCTATAGCCAGAATATTATGAGTATTTTTCTCTGCTTGCTCATTTCTCTGACTATATCCCAAATGATACCCTGTCAACTGCTTTTCAACAGGACTCAGGTAAAGGTCAAGTTCAGGTAAAAAGTAGTGCACTAAATATGGAAATGGTAGGCCATTTAGGATGTCAGCATCAAGTTGAAGGTTTGATTCCCACAGAGCACCACATATACACTACTGAATATACATTATGTTGTTAACTGTAAACTGTAAACTCTATGTCATGAAAGTGGATTCAAGTGTCTGCTAAATGATCAAATTATATATTTTTTTGTTGATTCTAACTGTTAGGCAGTGTGTATTTCCCAATATATACACACTTTATTGGGGTAGTCTGGATTGTCCATCTGTACATCTCTACAGATGGACCCACTATCAACAAACTATCTGTTGATAAGCAACTGCTTGCTGAGGTTAGAGTTAGGGTAAAGGTTAGGATTATGGTTATGTTAAGGGTTAAGTTTCGGGTTAGGATAAGAGTTAGAGTTATGTTCAGAGCTAAGCTAAGGGTTAGTTGATACACTACATGACCAAAAGTATGTGGACATCTGCTCATCGAAAATCTAATTCCAAAATCATGGGCATTAATATGGATTTGGTCCCCACTGTTCTGAGAAGGATTTTCCACTAGATGTTGGAACATTGCTGTGGGGACTTGCTTCCATTCAGCCACAAGAGCATTAGTGAGGTTGGGCACTGATGTTGGGCGATTAAGCCTCTCGCAGTCAGTGTTCCAATTCATCCCAAAGGTGTTCGATTGCTTTTAGGTCAGGGCTCTGCGCAGGCCAGTCAAGTTCTTCCACGCCGATCTCGACAAACCATTTCCGTATGGACTGTGCTTCAGCACTCTGCGGTCCCATTCTGTGAACTTGTTTGGCTTACCACTTGGTGGCTGAGCCGTTGTTGCTCCTAGACGTTTCCATTTCACAATAACAGTAATTATAGTTGACCGGGGCAGCTCTAGCAGGGCAGCAATTTGACAAACTGACAAGTTGAAAAAGTGCCATTCTATGACGTTTAATGTCACTGAGTTCTTCAGTAAGGCAATACTGCCAATGTTTGTCTATGGAGATTGCATGGCTGTCTGCTTGATTTTATACACCTGTCAGCAATGGGTGTGGCTAAAATAGCTGAATCCACTCATTTGAAGGGGTGTCCACATACTTTTGTAGATATAGTGTAGATAGTTGATAAGTTACCGATAGTCTGTAGAGCCTCTACAGATGGACTATCCAAATACCGCAGAAAGGTTTGGGCAGATCTCTTGTATTGCCTAGAAGTCTCTACAGCGTTGTTGCTATGGTTTCTGGTACCTACTGTAACAGCATGCTACTGTGTCTTCTCAACCGTCAAGAATAAAGAAGTTAGTTGGGAACAACAGGGAATTTTCTTCCCAAAATAAATGTCCTTTCAGTATGTTTGTGAATAATTAATGAGCTGAAATCTGTCTGAGGTGCACTCTGTGTGGTTCTGAGCTTGCTGCCCAGCGGCCAAGTTACATTGATGTGAGTACAACAATCAGATAAACTGCTTGTGAACTGATTGTAATGGCATCCTGTCAACTAGCTTCGCCTGCTGGGCTGTCGTTGCTGTTGCTTGTCGATGAGATACGAGGACAGTCACCTCAAAGGGGATACAACAAACGAACCATAGACATTGAAACGGGATTTCCATTCAAGTCAATGTTTAGTGATGGGTTGACCGGTGGCCATTATTGACTGTACCCATGACAGCTAGTAAAAGCAATAAATATTGCCAAGGTCTGACAGGCTTTTCTTTTCAATTCTAATCAATTTTTTTCAATGAACTCAGCGAAACTTGGACAGTCTCTAGCCAGAGTAAGTTTGATTTCATGCCTTGTTTCAGACTGAGTTTATATGATCATGATATGTTGTGACAACTGATAGAGACACTAAACATTATTCCTGGTTTGTGTTCTGGTGGTTTGGCCTGGTTTCAAGGCTGTTTCTCATTTGAGACATAAGGATTGATCTCAGGGCTTTCTCTCTGTGTCTGTCTGTGTGTCTGTGTTTGTTTGGGTGCGTGTGTGCGTGTGTGCGTGCGTGCGTGTGTGCGTGTGTGCATGTGTGTGTGCGTGTGTGTGCGTGTGTGTGTGTGTGTGTGTGCGTGTGTGCGTGTGTGTGTGTGTATGTGTGTGCGTGTGTGTGTGCGTGTGTGTGTGTGTGTGTATGTGTGTGTGTGTGTGTATGTCTGTATTGTACACGGTTTCACAAGCTGTTGATCAGGACTGACTGCACTGGTGTGATGTGAGTGATTCAGTTTGGATTGTTGTGTCCTGAACAGAAACATAGATTTTGTCTACTTGGCTTGTCACAATAATTTTTCCATTGAGGTTTATGTGGGTTACAGGAACAAAATATTTGGGAAAACTAGCATGAGACTTCACTGCTAAAAATGCAATCAATCCACAAGTAGTTTTTATATAGTGCACTCATTCATGATACTAAAAAAGAGACTGAGGGATTATAAATGGTAGGGGGAGAGATGAAAGATAATCTTTTTCAAAGTTTCCCAAAAATAACACCAAATACATGATTTACAAAGTGATGGTGTGAGGACATTCCATAAGTGAGCGGTGTTGATTGCGATGATACAGACACGCGCACACAGTCTATCCGTAACACGCACACACATCAACACGCACACAAATCTTATCTCCAATAATGATGAGAGAGAGCCCTGCAAGACAGGAAATGATGTGGCATCAGTCTTTATTTTCAGAGAGGAGAAAAATAAGTAGAGAAAGACTACTACTACTACTTGAGGCTACTCTATACTACTACTCAATACTACTATTCTATACAACTACTACTCTATACTAGGACTATGCTATACTACTACTCTATACAACTATGCTATACTACTACTCTATACTACTATGCTATACTACTACGCTATACTACTACTACTCTATATTACTATGCTATACTACTACTCTATACTACTATGCCATACTACTTCTCTATACTACTATTCTATACTACTACTCCATACGACTACGCTATATAACTACTACTCTATAGTACTACGCTATATAACAACTACTCTATACTACTACACTATACAACTACAACTCTATACTAATACTACTCCATACTATTACTCCATACTACCACTCCATACTACTACTCTATACTATTACTACTACTACTACTACTACTACCAATCTATAGTACCACTATGTGTTACTACTACTCTATACTATTACTACTACTACTACTACTACTACCAATCTATAGTACCACTATGTGTTACTACTACTATATACTACTGCTATGTTATACTACTACTCTATACTACTACTATATACTGCTACTCTATACTACTAACATACACTACTACTCTATACTACTACTACTCTATACTACTGCTACTCTATACTACTGCTACTCTATACTACTACTACTCTATACTACTACTACTCTATACTACTGCTACTCTATACTACTATACTACTACCCAATACTACTACTACTATATACTACTGCTATGTCATACTACTACTCTATACTACTACTATATACTGCTACTCTATACTACTAACATACACTACTACTCTATACTACTACTATATACTACTGCTACTCTATACTACTACTACTCTATACTACTACTATATACTGCTACTCTATACTACTAACATACACTACTACTCTATACTACTACTACTCTATACTACTGCTACTCTCTACTACTACACATCATATTAACAACCTTCCAGGCGAGCTGCCCGCCTGTCCAACATACTTCTCTGGACGGTTCTGACTTAGAATATGTGGACAACTACAAATACCTAGGTGTCTGGTTAAACTGTAAACTCTCCTTCCAGACAAATATCTGACAAATATACATCAGACAAATATATCAAACATCTCCAATCCAAAGTTAAATCTAGAATTGACTTCCTATTTCGCAAAACAAAGCATCCTTCACTCATGCTGCCAAACATACCCTTGTAAAACTGACCATCCTACCGATCCTCGACTTTGGTGATGTCATTTACAAAATTGCCTCCAATACCCTACTCAATAAATTGGATGCAGTCTATCATAGTGCCATCCGTTTTGTCACCAAAGCCCCATATACTACCCACCTCTGCGACTTGTACGCTCTCGTTGGCTGGCCCTCGCTTCATACTCTCATAGTCGCCAAACCCACTGGTCCTCTACAAGACCCTGTTAGGTAAAGTCCCCCCTCATCTCAGCTCGCTGGTCACCATAGCAGCACCCACCTGTAGCACGCGCTCCAGCAGGTAGATCTCTCTAGTCACCCCCAAAACCAATTCCTCCTTTGGCCGCCTCTCTTTCCAGTTCTCTGCTGCCAATGACTGGAACGAACTACAAACATCTCTGAAACTGGAAACACTTATCTCCCTCACAAGCTTTAAGCACCAGCTGTCAGAGCAGCTCACAGATTACTGCACCTGTACAAAGCCCACCTATAATTTAGCCCAAACAACTACCCCCCCCCCTACTGTATTTATTTATTTATTTTGCTCCTTTGCACCCCATTATTTCTATCTCTACCTTGCACATTCTTCCACTGCAAATCTACCATTCCAGTGTTTTACTTGCTATATTGTATTAACTTCGCCACCATACATACCATTAATTTTTTTGCCTTTACCTCCCTTATCTCACCTCATTTGCTCACATTGTATATAGACTTATTTTTCTACTGTATTATTGACGGTATGTATGTTTTACTCCATGTGTAACTCCGTGTTGTTGTATGTGTCGAACTGCTTTTCTTTATCTTGGCCAGGTCATAATTGTAAATGAGAACTTGTTCTCAACTTGCCTACCTGGTTAAATAAAGGTGAAAATAAACATATTTACAATTACTATTATATACTACTACTCTGTACTACTACTCTATACTACTACTACTCTATACTATTACTCGGTACTACTACTCTATACTACCACCACTCTAGTCTACTATTACTCTATACTACTACTCTCTACTGCTACTCTCTACTGCTACTTTCTACTGCTACTCTCTACTGGCACTTTATACTACTACTATATAATACAACTAGTCGATACTACTATTCTATACTACTACCACTACTCTATACTACTACTGAGGCGAGCCTCACCATGATGAGGCTACTTCATCGAGGTGAGGCTAACAGGTCCTTCATCAAGGTGAGGCTAACAGGTCCTTCATCAAGGTGAAGCTAACAGGTTCTACATCAATGTGAAGATAACAGGTTCTACATCAATGTGAAGCTAACAGGTCCAGGTGATGATACTCTGAGGACAATATGGTTAGAATAGATTACATTTATATAGCTAGGTTTACATTGGGTGTCAAACTGCTTAACATTTGGATATAACACACTGCATCTTGTGTTGACAATAAAAATATATGGAGTCTTACATAAGAGAAAGAGAGAGGGAGGGGGAGAGAGAAAGAGAGAGGTAGAGAAGAGCATGGTGTGTGAGAGAGAGAGAGAAAGAGAGAGAGAACGAGAGAGAGAGAGAGAGTAAGAGAGAGACTCTTACAACCTGGAGAAGTTGAATAGGATCCCATGATGAAGTGTTTTGTAATGTAGTAGTGTGTAATAGTATCATTGTACCAGCAACACCCGCTGGCCTACTGAGGCAAGAAAAATCACCCTGTCAGGGAGAGAGAAAAAAAGGAGAAAAAAAGGTTTCCAAAATCCCCTTTCCTTCTCCTTCTGATGTGCAGCTTGGCTCGGACTCTCTCTCACACAGCCAAGTCCCAACCAAGATTAAGACATTGAGTTATTCCATCAGAAGATCTACCGAGGGAGGAGGGGGCTCATTTGACTGAAAGTGCAGAGGATACCAGAACCAATCACTGCACATATATTTTGTAAAGCAGGAGAATCATGGCTGACAGCTACTGATCAAGGAACATAGAATCATTTCCTTGCTGTGAGAGCATAGTGCCACGGTGCAGTATAATGTGTGGGAAAGTGCATCATGCTATATTATATCACACACTTACAAGATGGTGCCGACAGACATAGTTGTCCTGTTCCTAGCTCCTGGCCAACTTTGCAGTATTTTTTACATTTCATTTTTTATTTCTTGCATTATTATTCTTTGAATGTTTCTTGCATTATTACCTACAGCCAAAAACAACTTTTGGTTATTAGATCGGCGGTCACTCACCAGCATTTCCACCAGAAATGTGACTTTGCTGAATTGGGTCCTTTGTTTGTACCACCCGAGGCATTTCCACTCATCCCAGGGGCTACTCCAAGACGACACCGACGGAGAAGAAGAATATGGAGTGGGCTTGTAGACTGACTCAGAAGGCGTGCATACCATCCACCGCTTTCGAGTATATTACTCTGTAATGTTCAGTCCCTGGAAAATAAAGTAGAGGAGACCCAGGCGAGGATCTCCTTCCAGAGATACATCAGGGACTGTAACATACTCTGTTTCACAGAATTATGGCTCTCTGGATATACTGTCCCCGTCCATACAGCCAGCGAGGTTATCCGTGCATCGTGCACACAGGAAGAAAGAACTCTGGGAAAAAGAAAGGCGTAGGTGTATTTTTCATGGTGAACTATTCATGGTTTGATTGTGGTAACGTTCTCCTGATCTGGAATACCTCACTATCAAATGACGTCCGCATTACCTCCAGAGAAAATTATCTTCGGGCATTGTCACGGCCGACACTGGAAAACCACATATCTGTCACGTTCTGACCATCGTTCGTATGTGTTTTCCTTGTTTTAGTGTTGGTCAGGACGTGAGCTGGGTGGGCATTCTATGTTGTGTGTCTGGTTTGTCTATTTCTATGTTTGGCCTGATATGGTTCTCAATCAGAGGCAGGTGTTAGTCATTGTCTCTGATTGGGAACCATATTTAGGTAGCCTGTTTTGTGTTGGGTTTGGTGGGTGATTGTTCCTATCTCTGTGTTTGCACCAGATA
Source organism: Oncorhynchus keta (assembly GCF_023373465.1). Classification (NCBI taxonomy): domain Eukaryota; kingdom Metazoa; phylum Chordata; class Actinopteri; order Salmoniformes; family Salmonidae; genus Oncorhynchus; species Oncorhynchus keta. The sequence continues at coordinate 29,259,338 of NC_068456.1, forward strand.
GGACTGTTTAGGTTTTCACTTTTCTTGTTTTGTTTAGTCTGTTCATGTATAGTGTCTTTATAAATTAAACATGAATAACCACCACGCTGCATTTTGGTCCGCCTCTCTTTCACCAGAAGAAAACCCTTACAATATCCCGGAACCATAAACTGAAAACCACATATTCCAAGGACACATTTATTGTAGCTTAACAAAGCAAATTTGAGAAAAACATTCCCGAAGTTTTATCAACACATCTCCCGTACGACTCGCTTCTCAAGAATTCTTGGCCAATCCTAATCCCCCTCCTGTGCCGGCTACAAGGCCCTCCCCGCCCTCCCTTAGGGCAAATCAGATCATGCCCCCATTCTGATACTCCCTTCCTTTAGGCAGAAACTTAAACAGGAAGTACCCATGGTAAGGACTGTTCAAACTTGATCTGACCAATTGGAATCTATGCTTCAAGATTGTTTTGATCACGCGGACTGGGATATGGTCCGGGTTGCCTCTGAGAATAACATTGACGTATAGACTGACTTGGTGACTAAGTTCATCAGGAAGTGCACAGAGTATGTTGTTCCCACTGTAATGATTAGAACTAATCCAAAGGAAAAATCATGGATAGTTGGCAGCATTCACGCAAAACTGAAAGTGCTAACCATTGCATATAACCACGGCAAGGTGACTGGGAACATGGACGCTTACAAACAGTTCAGCTATGCCCTCCATAAGACAAAGTGGAGTCGCAATTCAACAGCTCAGACACGAGACCCATGTGGCATGTACTCAGACAATCAGATTCGGACTCGGACATCGACGACTTGTTCCCGGACAAGCTAAACACCTTCTTTGTCCGCTTCATGGAAAACAGTGCCAAAGACGCGTGCCATCACCAGTCACGGGGGCCGCGAACTCTCGTTCTCCGTGGCCAACTTGAGTGAGTCATTTAAGTGTGCTAAACCTCGCAAGGCTGCCGGCCCACACAGCATCCCTAGTCACATATTCAGAGCAGCAGCAGAGTATCGAGCCATAATATCAGTCCCGGGACAGTGCAGATTAGGGGAGGATGCTACAACAGAGTATCGAGCCATAATATCAGTCCCGGGCCAGTGCAGATTAGG
>NC_068456.1:29260537-29278694 GCF_023373465.1 Oncorhynchus keta
GAGGATGCTACAGCAGAGTATCGAGCCATAATATCAGTCCCAGGCCAGTGCAGATTAGGGGAGGATGCTACAGCAGAGTATCGAGCCATAATATCAGTCCTGGGCCAGTGCAGATTAGGAGAGGATGCTACAGCAGAGTATTGAGCCATAATATCAGTCCTGGGCCAGTGCAGATGAAGGAGAGGGGGGAGAAGCTAACGTAGAGTAATTGGTGTCAACTCAGGGTCAACGAGAGGCTAGTCTGGAAACAACCCAGATAGAGGAAGGAGAGAACAGCCTGGGTGGTGGAGGAGTGAACAGCCTGCATGGACAGGAGAGAACAACCTGGGTGGACAGGAGAGAAAAGCCTGGGTAGATGAGGAGAGAACAGCCTGGGTAGAGGAGAAGAGAACAGCCTGGGTGGACAGGAGAGAACAGCCTGGGTGGACAGGAGAGACGAGCCTGGGTGGACAGGAGAGAACAGCTTGGGTGGACAGGAGAGAACAGCCTGGGTAGAGGAGAAGAGAACAGCCTGGGTGGACAGGAGAGAACAGCTTGGGCTGACAAGAGAGAACAGTCTGGGTAGAGGAGAAGAGAACAGCCTGGGTGGACAGGAGAGAACAGCCTGGGTAGAGGAGAAGAGAACAGCCTGCCTAGAGGAGGAGAGAACAGCCTGGGTAGAGGAGGAGAGAACAGCCTGGCAAGAGGAGGAGAGAACAGCCTGGGTAGAGGAGGAGAGAACAGCCTGGGTAGAGGAGAAGAGAACAGCCTGAGTGGACAGGAGAGAACAGTCTTGGTAGAGGAGGAGAGAACAGCCTGGCTAGAGGAGGAGAGAACAGTCTGGGTAGAGGAGAAGAGAACAGCCTGAGTGGACAGGAGAGAACAGTCTGGGTAGAGGAGAAGAGAACAGCCTGGCTGGAGGAGGAGAGAACAGCCTGGGTAGAGGAGGAGAGAACAGCCTGGCTAGAGGAGTAGAGAACAGCCTGGGTAGAGGATAGAACAGCCTGGGTAGAGGAGGAGAGAACAGCCTGGGTAGAGGAGGAGAGAACAGCCTGGGTAGAGGAGGAGAGAACAGCCTGGCTAGAGGAGGAGAGAACAGCCTGGCTAGAGGAGGAGAGAACAGCCTGGGTAGAGGAGGAGAGAACAGCCTGGGTGGACAGGAGAGAACAGCCTGGTTGGACAGGAGAGAACAGCCTGGTTGGACAGGAGAGAACAGCCTGGGTGGACAGGAGAGAACAGCCTGGGTGCACAGGAGAGAACAGCCTGAGTGGACAGGAGAGAACAGCCTGGTTGGACAGGAGAGAACAGCCTGGTTGGACAGGAGAGAACAGCCTGGGTGGACAAGAGAGAACAGCCAGGTAATGGGTTTAAAGTGCTAGGGGAAAAAAACAATTGTCACCACACTGCTTTAGTTTAGATGTTTGTGAATAGAATGAGTTCACAACAGAAATAAGGACTATATGACTGATTATGTGATATAAGATTTCACTTATTCTTTTTCAATGCATCAGCATTTAGGAAGCCAGCAAAAAAACACTATCCAAACTTGAGAACCGCAAAGGAAAGAACCCAATGGCTGCCTCACTGTCAACTGAACAAAAAACACTGGTGGAACTTAAGTATGATACATCCAACTGGATTGTTTTGGCCTGCTTTTAATATCATAATCCACAGTCTTACATTTCAATGCCACAATTCATAATTAAACGATTCAATCAAAACATACATATTCAACTATTAAAAGGAAACCATATCCCTGTTCTGAAAGAAGGCGTTGTGGAAGCAGCCAAGGAATTCACAGTGTGTGTGGTTGTGTGTGTGTGTGTGTGCATGTGTGCTATTGTGTGTGTGTGTGTGTGTGTGTGTGTGTGTGTGTGTGTGTGTGTGTGTGTGTGTGTGTGTGTGTGTGTGTGTGTGTGTGTGTGTGTGTGTGTGTGTGTGTGTGTGTGTGTGTGTGTGTGTGTGTGTGTGTGTGTGTGTGTGTGTGTGTGTGTGACGGGAACTATTGTATAATCACTGAGATGTTAGTTACTGTTACTAATCTAATTTCTGCTCTCAGATGTCAAACTGTATTCGACATGAAAGTTCATCGTTGTTATCGAATATATCCACATAGGCCCAGTCTGGTCTTGGTTCAAAGGTCAACTTCCCAGTCTATAACCTATGTCTGGTAGTAAGTCTGTAATACAAGTATACAGTGTAACCAGCCTGTCTCTCCCACTTTGAATTACAGGGGGAGAAAAATAAGGTCATAGTTTGTTTTTTTGTTTCGGTACAACTTTCACAAGCATGTGAAACACACAAAATGTTTCACCAAACTCAACTAAAAATACATGTTCCACATTGCAATACATGTTCATATGAAGTAGCGAACTTTCATAATGTGTTACGTTTCACAGTTTCTGTGTTGTTGTGTGTGTGTGTGTGTGTGTGTGTGTGTGTGTGTGTGTGTGTGTGTGTGTGTGTGTGTGTGTGTGTGTGTGTGTGTGTGTGTGTGTGTGTGTGTGTGTGTGTGTTTCAGGAAATGGCTGCCTGGATTCCAAAGCAGCTGATTGGTCGGCCCAGCACTAATTGAATCTCGGAACCCACCCTCTCGTCAGGGGATACAGCTGTCTGCAATTACCGACTCCTTCTGCAGCTTGAAAAGCCAGCGTTCCTTTGTTAGGGGAGAGAGCTTCTTTGTATGTTTTGTGTTGGTCTGGTAGATTTGTTGAAAGTGTTTTGTAGCCACTCCTGTAGAGGTATGTGTATACAATAGTACCTAGTGTTTTTGGTTTATTTAAATTGTTCACTAAATTTAAATTATAGTGTTTCATTTGTTCCCAGGGGGGAAGGCACCTTGGGAGTGTTTAGGCAAGAGGCCTGCAGGCATACGTATACCCGTAGTATTTATTCTGTGTATGCACACTAGGTAAGACCTGAGTATTTTGGTTAGCGTGCCAGGTGGTGCTAAGAATAGGTAACCAGTGGGTAGGCAGGTAAAATAGGAGAGGGGGAATTTTTACTTTCTTTGCTCTAATTCCGTCCAGCCCCTTTTCCCCACCTTACCATTATACTATTTAATCCGACTGCGCTCAATTGATGATCACTTAAATGTTTGATGAAAGTTATAGATTTGACATGTAAACTGGTTTATCTAATACAGATTTTGATGTCTGTAAAGTAGACCCACAAAGTATAATATATGTACTACTATGATTAATAAAATGTGATATTGACAAGATCAGAAATGTACTGTGTAACAAATCAAATCCATGTTTATTGGTCGTGTACACAGATTAACAGATGTTACTGCAGGTACATCGAAATGCTTGTGTTTCTAGCTCCTACAGTGCAGTAATACAATATTGACACTGCCAAAATGTGACAAGAAAGAAATGCATCCCTTATATCAGGGCTCTCTAACCCTGTTCCTGGAGAGAAACCTACAGAAGGGTATTTGCTTCAACCCCAGTTGTAACTAACCTGATTCATCTTATCAACCAGCTACCTATTCAAATCAGGTGTGCTAGATACCTTTAACTAGGTAAGTGAGTAAAGAACAACTTATTTACAATGATGGCCTACCAGGGAACAGTGGGTTAACTACCTGTTTCAGGGGCAGAACAACAGATTTGACCTGTCTGCTTGGGGATTCAATCCATCATCCTTTGGTTAATGGCTGAATGCTCTAACCCCTAGGCTACCTGCTGACCTGAGAAGGGTTGGAGAAAAACCTACAGAACAGTAGCTCTCCAGGAACAGGGTTTGAGGTTAATCCTACAGAATGGTAGCTCTCCAGGAACAGGGTTGGAGATTAATCCTACAGAACGGTAGCTCTCTAGGAACAGGGTTGGAGGTTAATCCTACAGAACGGTAGCTCTCCAGGAACAGGGTTGGAGGTTAATCCTACAGAACAGTAGCTCTCCAGGAACAGGGTTGGAGGTTAATCCTACAGAATGGTAGCTCTCCAGGAACAGGGTTGGAGGTTAATCCTACAGAACGGTAGCTCTCCAGGAACAGGGTTGGAGGTTAATCCTACAGAACGGTAGCTCTCCAGGAACAGGGTCTTAGGTTAATCCTACATAACGGTAGCTCTCCAGGAACAGGGTTGGAGGTTAATCCTACAGAACGGTAGCTCTCCAGGAACAGGGTTGGAGGTTAATCCTACAGAACGGTAGCTCTCCAGGAACAGGGTTGGAGGTTAATCCTACAGAACGGTAGCTCTCCAGGAACAGGGTTGGAGGTTAATCCTACATAACGGTAGCTCTCCAGGAACAGGGTTGGAGGTTAATCCTACAGAACGGTAGCTCTCCAGGAACAGGGTTGGAGGTTAATCCTACAGAATGGTAGCTCTCTAGGAACAGGGTTGGAGGTTAATCCTACATAACGGTAGCTCTCCAGGAACAGGGTTGGAGGTTAATCCTACAGAACGGTAGCTCTCCAGGAACAGGGTTGGAGGTTAATCCTACAGAACGGTAGCTCTCCAGGAACAGGGTTGGAGGTTAATCCTACAGAACGGTAGCTCTCTAGGAACAGGGTTGGCGTGCATGTAAAATGAAGTTGCTGGAGTCATTTTGATGGGTAGTGCAAGTGTATTGCCTAATATGAAAACAACATAATTTACAGTACTTTAGCTTACTACGTTCAAGAGCAATTTAAAAACAAATATATTTTTGCTATCGGATTAATTGGTTATTATAACTACATTGAAGATATCGTTGTGTTGTGTTCTGGTGACTAAACCAATGTACTCATATTTCACAGTAAATGTATATTTTGGATTAATGGTTGTGTGGTAAAAGATATGTACAAACAAAATGAATGCACAATGAACGGTTTTGAATGTAAAACTGGCTGTGTTACAAATATTATCCATTTGAAGTTTTGAATATTCACCACATATTTAGTGCAAAAGCGATAAAAAAAAAAATTGCATTGGCCAATACAGTACTGTAAAACCGTAATATATGCCATTTACATGGGAATCGAACAGAAAACTCTGGTGTTGCTAAGCCATTTACATGGGAATCGAACAGAAAACTCTGGTGTTGCTAAGCCATTTACATGGGAATCGAACAGAAAACTCTGGTGTTGCTAAGCCATTTACATGGGAATCGAACAGAAAACTCTGGTGTTGCTAAGCCATTTACATGGGAATCGAACAGAAAACTCTGGTGTTGCTAAGCCATTTACATGGGAATCGAACAGAAAACTCCATCCAGTGTTGCTAAGCCATTTACATGGGAATCGAACAGAAAACTCCCGTGTTGCTAAGCCATTTACATGGGAATTGAACAGAAAACTCTGGTGTTGCTAAGCCATTTACATGGGAATCTTTTATGAACTGAGCCACATACAGGAACACTAAAATACACAAGTACAATACTGTAAAATACAATACACAATTACAATACAGGTGGAAGATGTATGATTGACATATGAAAACTTATTTAAATAGGGTATTTATGTTTATTTTTAATACATTTGCATTTGTATGTAGATTGATGAAGGCAAAATCTTTATTTAATCATTTTTAGATTAAGATTGTATGTAATGTAACATTGTGGAATAAGTCAAGGGGTCTGAATATTGTAAGTAAGAATTTGTCCTTAACTGACTGGTGTAGTTAAATAAACGTTGTAATAGTACACATTTTTGGCATAATATATGTAGTAATTTAGCTATCTGTTTCACTCACTCACTCACACACACACACACACACACACACACACACACACACACACACACACACACACACACACACACACACACACACACACACACACACACACACACACACACACACACACACACACACACACACACAGGTCTTCCTTCTTCACGGAACCTGTGGCTACTCTATTTAGACCTAATCAGAATAGCTAATGCGTTAGGGTGTGTGGTCCTACTTCTCCAACCCAAGATCCCATGGGGGCATATGGACCCCTAATATTTCTTATTCAGTGAGTGACCCACACATTCTTTTGATATTTTACTAAATGATTTCCAGTCTTTTGCGTCAACTCGAGGGAATCATCCAAAACCTACTGTTCTTGATCCAAGATTTCACTAATACTAATGTAAGAGACATAAGGGCCTGTTCTGCTTAGAGAGAGCGACGGAGGAGAATAACTTCATTCTGGTGTGGATTGTCAGTCTTCCTCTCTTCCTCCCCGTCTCCTCCTCCCCCTCTCCTCATCCCCCTCTCCTCCTCCCCATCTCCTGCTCCCCCTCTCCTCCTCACCGTCTCCTCCTCCCCCTCTCCTCATTCCCTCTCCTCATCCCCTCTCTCCATCTCTTAATTATTCTGCACAGTCTCTACCTGCCATCCAACATGCTGTGAATCTTGTCCTCTTTTCCCCTCTTCTTGGCAGTAGTACTGTAGACTACTTTATCACTGACCTCAAATAGCGAAATGCTTATGCTTCTAGATCCAACAGCGTAGCAGTATCTAACAGGTAATATCTAACAAATTCCACAACAAAACTTAATATACACAATCTAGTAAAGGAATGGGATGAGAATATAAAATATATGGATGAGCAGTGACAGAGTGGCTAAGATGCAATAGATAGTAAAGAATAGATAGTGAAGGATACAGTATATACATGAGATGAGTAATGTGAGATAAGTAAACATTCTTAAAGTTGCGTTATTAAAGTGACTAGTGTTCCATTTATTAAAGTGGCCAATGATATCAAGTCTGTAAGTGGTGGCTGATTAACAATCTGATGGCCTTGAGATAGAAGCTGTTTTTCAGTCTCTCGGTCTCAGCTTTGATGCACCTGTACTGACCTCGCCTTCTGGATGGAAGTGGGGTGAACAAGTAGTGGCTCGGGTGGTTGTTGATGATCTTTATGGCCTTCCCGTGACATCGGATGCTGTAGGTGTCCTGGAGGGCAGGTAGTTTGCCCCCGGTGATGCTTTGTGCAGACCTCACTACCCTCTGGGCGGTGCAGTTGCGATACCAGGCAGTGATACAGCCCGACAGGATGCTCTCAATTGTGCACCTATACAAGTTGGAGTCTTTTCTGTGACAAGCCAAATTCATTCAGCACTGTTGCGCCTTCTTCACCACACTGGCTGTGCGAGTAGACCATTTCAGTTTGTCGGTGATATGTACACCGACGAACTTAAAACGTTCCACCTTCTCCACTGCTGTCCAGTCGATGTGGAGATGGGGGTGCTCCCTTCGCTGTTTCCTGAAGTCCACGATCACTCTTTTGTTTTGCTGACATTGAGTGAGAGGTTATTTTCTTGACCCCACACTCCGAGGGCCCTCACCTCCTCCCTGTAGGCTGTCTCGTCGTTGTTGGTAATCAAGTCTACCACTGTAGTGTCGTCTGCAAACTTGATGATTGAGTTGGAGGTCATGGGTGAACAGGGAGTACAGGAGAGGGCTGAGAACGCACCCCTTGTTGAGGATCAGTAGAGTAGAGATGTTGTTTCCTACCTTCCCCACCTGCGTGCGGGCCGTCACGAAGTCCAGGACCCAGTTGCACAGGGCAGGTTCGAGACCCAGGGTCTCAAACGTAATGAGTTTGGAGGGTACTATGGGGTTGAATGCTGAGCTGTAGTCAATGAACAGCATTCTTACATAGGTATTCCTCTTGTCCAGATGGGATAGGGCAGTGTAATGGCGATTGCATCGTCTGTGAACCAATTGGGGCATGAAGCAAGTTGTCCTTGACTAGTCTCTCAAACCACTTCATGATGACAGAAGCGATTGCTACGGGGCGAGAGTCATTTAGTTCAGTTACCTTAGCTTTCTTGGGAAAAGGAACAATGGTGGCCATCTTGTATCATGTTGGGAAAGCTGACTGGGATAGGGATTGATTGAATATGTCCATAAACACACCAGCCACCTGGTCTGAACATGCTCTGAGGCCGTGGCTAGGGATGCCATCTGGGCTGGCAGCCTTCCGAGGGTTAACACGTTTAAATGTTTTACTCACTTCGGAAGAGAGGGAGAGCCTACAGTCTTTGGTTGCGGGCCATGTCGGTGGCACTGTATTGTCCTCAAAGCGAGCAAAGAAGTTGTTTAATTTGCCTGGGAGCATGACATCAATGTCAGAGATGAGGACGGTTTTCTTTTTCTAATCCGTGATTGTCTGTAGACCCTGCCACATACGTCTTGTGTTTGAGCTGCTGAATTGCAACTCCACCTTGTCTCTATACTGATGCTTTGCTTGTTTGATTTCCTAAGGAGGGAATGACTACACTGTTTGTATTCGGCCATGTTTCCAGTCGCCTTGCCATGATTAAATGTGGTGGTGCGTACTTTCAGTTTTGTGCGAATGCTGCCATTAATCCACGGTTTCTGGTTAGGGAAGATTGTAATAGTCACAGTGGGTACAACATCTCCTATACACTTCCTTATAAACTCGCTCACCGAGTCAGAATATTTGTCAATGTTATTGTCTGAGGCTACCCGGAACATATACGAAGCAATCTTGAAGCGTGGAATCCAATTGGTCAGACCAGCTTTGGATAGACCTAAATAGGAAGCGCCCGTGCTTAAGTTTCTGCCCATAGGAGGGGAGCAACAAGATGGAGTCATGGTCAGATTTACCAAAAGGAGGGTGGGGGAGGGCGTTGTATGCATCATGGAAGTTAGATTAGCACTGGTAGATTGTGTTACTCTCTAATGTATTGCAATCGATATGCTGATAGAATTTAGGTAGCCTTGTTCTCAGATTAGCTTTGTTAAAATCCCCAGCTACAATAAATTACGCCTTAAAAGATATATGGTTTCCAGTTTGCATAAAGTCCAATGAAGTTCCCTGATGGCCGACCGTCATGGTATCCGCTTGCAGGGGGAAATACACAGCTGTGACTGTAACATAGGAGAGCTCTCTTGGCAAATAATACGGTCAGCATTTGATTGTGAGGAATTCTAGGTCAGGTAAGCAAAAGTACTTGAGTTCTTGTATGTTGTTACAATTACACCATGAGTCGTTAATCATGAAACAAACACCCCCGCCCTTCTTCTTACGACGCACTGGAAATCCCGTTGGCTGTACGGACTCCGACAGCATGTCCCTAACTAGCCATGTTTGCTTGAAACAGAATATGTTACATTCCCGGATATCTCTTTGTAAAAGCAACTCTTGCTCTAATTTAGTCGACTTTGTTTAACTAGGGACTGGACATTAGCGAGTAATATAGTCGGAAGCGGTGGGTGGTGTGCGCACATCCGAAGCCTCAGTAGAAGACCGCTCCGGTACCCTTTGCTTCCACGCCGTTGTTTTGGATCGGCCTCTGGATTCAGTTCAAATGCCCTGGGAAGTGCAACAAAGGATCCGCTTTGGGAAAGTCCTATTCCTGGTCATAGTGCTGGTTGTGCAAGTAAGTTGACGTCTCTCTAACGATCCAATAGTTCTTACTGGCTGTATGTAATAACCGGACGTATGGCTTTCTGGGTAACAATGTAAGAAATAATATGTTTAAAAAAACTAAACACAGCACAGTTTCCTAAGGACTTGAAGCGAAGCTGCCATCTCTATCGGCGTCATCAACCCAGAGTCTCTCAGAGCGTTCAATCAGCCCACGGACACCCCTATCAGATCACAGAAAAATCACAGTCTACTTGAACAGAGCAATATTCAATCATGAGGCATCAAAGCTAAAGGAACTGAATAATATTAAGAAATGCCATAGATGGAAGGAATGTAGTGTGGAAACCTACTAAAAAACAATTAGGCAACAACAAATTTAACTTCCTGGACAAAATGTTCCACTGTAATAGTGAATGTGTAAACTTGGCAGGAGAAATCCTAAACAGTATATTTAACATCTCAGCTTCCATATCAAATAAAAAAATAAATAAAAAAACAACAATAACAAATGGTTTGAGCCTCCAGCTGTGCCCTGGACACTATATATTCATTTATTGCCCCACATTTATCTTCAGAGTTCGTACTGCTAGGTGACCGAAACTGGGATATTCTTAACACCCCAGCCATCTTACAATCTAAGCTAGATGCCCTCAATCTCACAAAAATGATAAAAGAACCTACCAGGAACAACCCTAAATCCATAAACACGGGCAAACTCATAGATATCAACCTGCACCAACCTGCCCTCTAAGTACACCTCTGCTGTCGTCAACCAAGATCGCAGCGATCACTGCCTCATTGCCTGCATCCGTAATGGGCCCGCGGTCAAACGCTCCCTAAAACACTTCAGCGAGCAGGCCTTCCTAATCGACCTGGCCCGGGTATCCTGGAAGGATATTGACCTCATCCCGTCAGTAGTGGCTGCCTGGTTATTCTTCAAAAGTGCATTCCTCACAATCTTAAATAAGCATGTCCCATTCAAAAAATGTAGAACTAAGAACAGATATAGTCCTTGGGTCACGCCAGACTTGACTGCCCTTGACCAGCACAAAAACATCCTGTGGCATACTGCATTAGCATCGAATAGCCCCTGCCATATGCAACTTTTCAGGGAATTTAGGAACCAATCTACACAGTTGGTTAGGAAAGCAAAGGCTAGCTTTTTCAAACAGAAATTTGCTTCCTGTCACACAAATTCCCAAAAGTTTTGGGACACTGTAAAGGCCATAGAGAATAAGAGTACCTCCTCCCAGCTGCCCACTGCACTGAGGCTAAGAAACACTGTCACCACCAATAAATCTGGACCCTCTCTTTCGAAAATTATCCGCCGCAACCCCTATTACAAGCCTGTTCAACCTCTCTTTTGTATCATCTGAGATCCCCATAGATTGGAAAGCTGCCGTGGTCATCCCCCTCTTCAAAGGGGGAGACACTATAGATCCAAACTGTTAGACTTATATCTATCCTGCCCTGCCTTTCTAAAGCCTTCAAAAGCCAAGTTAACAAACAGATCACCGACCATTTCGAATCCCACCGTATCTTCTCCGCTATGCAATCTGGTTTCCGAGTACCTCAGCCACGCTCAAGGTCCTAAACGATATCATAACCACCATCGATAAAAGACAGTACTGTGCAGCCATCTTCATTGACCTGTCCAAGGCTTTTGACTCTGTCAATCACCATTCGTTTTGTCACCAAAGCCCCATATACTACCCACCACTGCGACCTGTACGCCCTCGTTGGCTGGCCCTTGCTTCATATTTGTCACCAAACCCACTGACTCCAGGTCATCTATGAGTCTTTGCTTGGGTAAAGCTCCGCCTTATCACAGCTCACTGGTCACCGCAGCAACACCCACAAGTAGCACGTGCTCCAGCAGGTATATTTCACTGGTCATCCCCAAAGCCAACACCCACTTTGGCTGCCTTTCCTTCCAGTTCTCTGATGACAATGACTGGAACGAATTGCAGAAATCACTGAAGCTGGAGACTATTGCCTCCCTCACTAACTTTCAGCATCAGCTGTCAAAGCAGCTTACCGATCATTGCACCTGTTCACAGCCCATCTGTAAATAGCCCACCCAACTACCTCATCTCCCATATTGTTATTTTTTTTGTTGCTCTTTTGCACCCCAGTAACTCTACTTGCCCATTATCCTGACCCCTCCTGTCTCAGCCTCCAGTATTTATGCTGCAGTAGTTTATGTGTCGGGGGCTAGGGTCAGTTTGTTTATCTGGAGTACTTCTCCTGTCCTATTCGGTGTCCTGTGTGAATCTAAGTGTGCGTTCTCTAATTCTCTCCTTCTCTCTTTCTTTCTCTCTCTCGGAGGACCTGAGCCCTAGGACCATGCCCCAGGACTACCTGACATGATGACTCCTTGCTGTCCCCAGTCCACCTGGCCATGCTGCTGCTCCAGTTTCAACTGGCCTGGGCCCTAGGACCATGTCCCAGGACTACCTGACATGAGGACTCCTTGCTGTCCCCAGTCCACCTGGGCATGCTCCTGCTCCAGTTTCAACTGTTCTGCCTTACTATTATTCAACCATGCTGGTCATTTATGAACATTTGAACATCTTGGCCACGTTCTGTTATAATCTCCACCCGGCACAGCCAGAAGAGGACTGGCCACCCCACATATGCTCTCTCTAATTCTCTCTTTCTTTCTCTCTCTCGGAGGACCTGAGCCCTAGGACCGTGCCCCAGGACTACCTGACATGATGGCTCCTTGCTGTCCCCAGTCCACCTGACTGTGCTGCTGCTCCAGTTTCAACTGTTCTGCCTTATTATTATTTGACCATGCTGGTCATTTATGAACATTTGAACATCTTGGTCATGTTCTGTTATAATCTCTACCCGGCACAGCCAGAAGAGGACTGGCCACCCCACATAGCCCGGTTCCTCTCTAGGTTTCTTCCTAGGTTTTGGCCTTTCTAGGGAGTTTTTCCTAGCCACCGTGCTTTTACACCTGCATTGTTTGCTGTTTGGGGTTTTAGGCTGGGTTTCTGTACAGCACTTTGAGATATCAGCTGATGTACGAAGGGCTATATAAATAAATTTGATTTGATTTGATTTGATTTGATTTGTATCACTCCAGTGTTAATGCTAAATTGTAATTATTTCGCCGCTGTGGCCAAGTATTACCATAACTCCCTAATCTTACTACATAGATTTATCTATTGTGTTATTGACTCTACTTTTGTTTATCCCATGTGTAACTTTGTTGTTTTTGTCACACAGCTTTGCTTTATCTTGGTCAGGTCGCAGTTAAAAATGAGAATGTGTTCTCAACTGGCCTACCTGGTTAAATAAAGGTAGAATAAAAATATGCCTAATTTGTTTATTCGTAACTTTTCATGTTCAAAACGGTGCACTCTCCTCAAACAATAGCATGGTATTCTTTCAATGTAATAGCTACTGTAAATTGGAGAGTGCAGTTAGATTAACAAGAATTTAAGCTTTCTACCAATATCAGATATATCTATGTCCTGGGAAGTTTTCTTGTTACTTTCAACCTCATGCTAATCGCATTAGCCTAAGTTAGCTTAAATGTCCCATGGACGTGACACCGATCCCAAAGAAGTTTTAATTGAAATGGATTCCTGGTGACTACCTCAGGAAGCTGGTTGAGAGAATACCAAGATTGTGCAAGCTCTCACCAAGGCAAAGGGTGGCTACATTGAAGAATCTCAAAAATAAAATATATTTTGATTTGTTTAACACTTTTTGGGGTACTACATGATTCCATATGTGTGGTTTCATAGATGCAATGTCTTCACTAACTTGACAATATAGAAAATAGTAAAAATACAGATGAGTAGGTGTGCCCAAACTTTTGACTGGTACTTTATGTAAATTCGATATTTCTGTATTTCATTTTCAATAAATTTGCAAAAAATATGTAAACATTTTCACTTATTATTGGGTATTGTGTGTAGATGGGAGAGAAAAACCTAACATCCTGCCAAATGTATACCCATATTAGAGATGTATATTTCCCCCAGATTACACCGACCCACAAAGAATTTGAAAATAAATCTGGCATAGATAAACTCCCATATCTGTCAGGTCGAAATACCTCAGTTTGCAATCATAGAAGGAACATTTGTGGCCCATGAGAAATGGGCAACCAGTGGAGTTCTACCAATATTTATCTGTTTATTTATCTCCCCTTACTATTTGTACGACAACTATTTGCACATTGCTAAAACAAGTACATAGATGACATGTAACATCTGAAACACTTGAAATGTCGTTATCTTTTTGAAACCTGATTGTTTACTGTTAAGTGCTAATAGTTATTTGTTGGTGTTTTGTGTCTTCTCAGTTTTGAAACACATTTCCCAATAAATAATAAGCCAATAAAACCCCTCTGAATCGAATTCTGCAAATATATCCTCTGTGTAGAATGTAAAACACCAAATAATGCATTCAGAGCAGAATTAGGCCGATACCCGCTAATTATCCAAATCCAGAAAAGAGCCGTTAAATTCTTCAACCACCTAAAAGGAAGTGATTCCCAAACCTTCCATAACAAAGCCATCACCTACAGAGAGATGAACCTGAAGACGAGTCCCCTAAGCAAACTGGTCCTGGGGCCTGTTCACAAATAGACCCCACAGAGCCCCAGGACAGCAACACAATTAGACCCAACCAAATTATAAGAAAACAAAAAGTGAATTACCTGAAACATTGGAAAGAACAAAAACAGAGCAATCTAGAATGCTATTTGGCCATTAACAGAGAGTACACCGTGGTAGAATACCTGACCACTGTGACTGACCCAAATTTAAGGAAAGCTTTGACTATGCACAGACTCCGTGAGCATAGCCTTGCTATTCAGAGAGGCCGCTGTAGGCAGACCTGGCTCTCGAGAAGACAGGCTATGTGCACACTGCCCACAAAATGAGGTGGAAACTGAGATGCACTTCCTAACCTCCTGCCAAATGTATGACCCTATTAGACACATATTTCCCTCAGATTACACAGATCCACAAGAATTCCAAAACAAATCCAATTTTGAAAAACTCCCATATATATTGGGTGAAATACCACAGTCTGCCGTCACAGCAGCAAGATTTGTGACCTGTCGCCACAAGAAAAGGGTAACCAGTGAAGAACAAACACCATAGTAAATTCAACCCATATTTATGGTAATTTTTTCCCTTTGGTACTTTAAAGCTATTTGCAGATCGTTACGACACAGCACATAGCCATAATATGACATTTGAAATGTCTCTATTCCTTTGGAACAATTCTGAGTGTAATGTTTACTGTTAATTTTTTATTTATTTTTTCACCTTTGTTAATTATCTATTTCACTTGCTTTGACAATGTAAACATGTGCTTCTCATGCCAATAAATCCCTTTGAATTGAGAGAGAGAGAGAGAGACAGGGATAGGCAGAGAGAGACTTTGATTAGAAGAGTCAAAACAGACATTATTTTCTGGGCCCACGCTTCAGTCAGTCTAATAAATCTGCTTGGGAACACACAGAATATTAAAATTAGGTTATCAAAAGTGGTTTTCTGTTACAGTGCCATGTCTCACAAACTGCCAATATTTAATTTAAAGGCCTGGATAGCACATACTAGCCAACGTTTATAAAATTGAATGTTCTGTTTCCATCTCTGTAAAACTCTAAAATTCAATGGTTTCATCAGATTGCTATAATATTAATGGGTGACGTTTTGCAGGCATCGGTCTCGTTCAGGCAATATGTACAACTGAAACATATTGTGTGTCTCAATGTTTAACGAGCACATTGGAGGAGTTGAATGCAGTAGGGTTTAAGATGGCCATGCTAGACTGGACAAAAATGTCACATGTGTTACAGAAGTCAATCCAGGACCAACACAGCACACAAACTTTGACAAAAACAAACTTGTCATTAAGCCTTTCAATTTCCAATATTAAAATCAATATTAAATTGCTGCTTCAAAAATAAGTAACACAGCCAAAGGAATATTATTGAGATATTTCACAAGAAGATCTCAGACTGGCAGAGCAAGATGATCAAGGACTGACAGAGCAAGATGATCAAGGTCTGACAGAGAGCACAAATAATCAAGGACTGACAGAGCAAGATGATCAAGGACTGACAAAGAGCACAAGATGATCAAGGACAGATTCACTCATTAATATCCAGGACTGACAGTGCACAAGACAATCTAGGACTACCACAAGTCATATCTGAACAGGTGCATTTACCAATGTTGCAAAGAGGACCATGGAAAAATACATTGTGTAGTAAAACAAAACTATACATTGGAGAACAATAGTTTTTAAAAACGGGAAGAGAGTAGCACATCTGTTGACAATCAGTCTGCCCATTCTGCTGTGTTTGTGTGGGTATGTATGTGTGTGTGTTATGTATGTGTGTGTGAACAGCTGTTAAATAACTCTAAACTTAACCAGGTCACGTCCCTAATCACAACTCCAATCCAGGAAATGAAGATTGATGATGAAGCCAATCAGGTTCAAAAAGGAAATATGGGATAAAGGTCAGAGGTTAGATGCCAATGAGAAGGGATGGAGCTGTCACGAACTAGAGAGAGAGATGGAGAGCAAGAGAGAGAGAGAGAGAGAGAGAGAGAGAAGGAGAGAAATGGGGGGAAGGGGAGTGAGAGAGAAAGGGGCAATGGGGAAGGAGAGAGAGAATGAGAACGTTTGGATGAATGGATTGAGAATAGAGGTTAGTCTGGAGGAGAGGCAGGCCTTGTCAGCACCAATACTACTCCAGGAGTCACAGAGGGAGGAGAAGAGCTGTACTCAAGTCCCACTGTCATGGAAGAGAAAGAGTGAGAGAGTGAAAATAAAGATAAGATATAGATTATACTAGAAATGTACATTTTTCTAAGATGAAACGGTATTCAATTTGGATCACTCTCCAACCAGAAGAATATGAGTTACAAAACGGTATTTACAATACACGTGGCGGAAGGAACAGTATGGAGTCCCAGTAGGTCAATCCAGGTGGATTTAATATACTGTAATAGAGTGAGTAGATTCAGACTGTGCTAAACCAGACCTGGGTTTAAATACAATTTGAAATTTTTCTGTTAGGAAGACTGGGGTTTTCATTTAGCCTGCCTGGGGTACCACATGTGCAGGGTTTGCACTTTTGAGATGATTCTATTTGGTCTACTGCATTAGTCAAGCTCAATCAATCCCAAGCATTTGAAATGATTTCTAATAGTATTTGAACCCAGGTCTGTATCTGACTAAGCAGTACAAACTCCTTGTTTTCTCACTCTTCTCTGAGAGGCCTGTTTACAGGACACAGCCCTGACTCTCTCCAGCCCTTTATCTGGCTGCCTCCACTCCACATTCATAATCTGCAGGTTAGTCTATGTGTTAACGTGTGCTTTTATCTTCACTAGGTTATCCCAGGCTAACATGGGTCACCACCTGTGTTAGCATGCTGGCTGTTGTGCTCTGTTAACCCATGCTAACTTGTTATCTAACAGAAAATGTGGAGATCCTGCTGGTGGTTGAGAGACTGTATGTAAGCAAAAGAGGAGAGGAGAGGAGAGGAGAAAGGAGAAGAGAAGTGGAGACAGGAGAAGAGAAGAAAGGAGAAGAGGAGAGAGAAGAGAAGAAAGGAGGAGAGAGGAGAAGAGAAGAGGAGAGAATAGAAGAGAACAGGAGAGGAAAGGAGAGAAGAGAAGAAGAGACCAGAGAAGAGGAGAAAGGAGAAGAGAAGAGAAGAAAGGAGGAGAGAAGAGAAGAGAAGAGGAGAGGAAAGACGAGAAGAGATAGAAAGGGGGGGTAAAAGAGGACTAGAGTTTGTGTGTGCATGTAGCAGAAGAGAGGAGAGGAGGAGTGGAGGAGAAGAGAAGACAAGACAATACTTTTTTTCCAAACCCTAGAAAATCCTTTTATATAATCCTCCTTAGAGCATCGTTACACAAACTGACACAACACAGCTACACCAGATTTAATCAACTTTAACCCTCGCTAAAGGACACAGTTATTAAATATGTTCCCATCTGAAATTAAAACTGGACTAACTTGAGAGTACATTTTCCCTCCCCACTAGTTTCTTTCCCTCATTAAGTTTTTACATCTTGATCCATTCATTTCTGGGAATTCTGAGAAACTGGACTTGAGTCTTTATGCTCAGAGATTTGATCACCTTTGAAAGTCCCATCCTCAAATGAAGGTACAGGGATTATAGGTCTCAGAAACATCTCTAAAATGTCATTCTGGAGGGCAGCTCTGACCATAACTTAAATGTTCAATGCAGCTCCATGTCAATTTTAGTCTTGGCACGTCGGGAGAAACTACATTTCATGTAATCTAATATACAGACCAAATAAATGTTGGGTTATGAAACTGCAATGTTTTTCAGAAGTGGCCAGTAAGCAGGTCTGGAGAGTGTACTGAACCCTGTCTCTGCTATGGCCCATGGCTGGGTTGGAAGATGGAAGCAAGGACTGGGGAAGGACAGGACAGTGTCCACTCTACAGCCTACAGTCTCTGACAGCTCTTCCCTTCCTGTCTGATATCAACGGAGTCCTGTTGAAGGCTTGTCATAAAATGTCATTACAAATGTAATTACACTGCAAAGAAAGATGTCAGGTTTTCAAGTTATTTCTGTGTGTGCTGAAAAGTGTTGTGCATATAGTAACAGAGATGGGAACTGTCAGTAGCTATGTTTCCATGAACTTGTCCAGTGATTTTTTTTGTCGACATTTAGAAAGTTGGCATAGAATGAAGATGCGGCAATTGCCTGCCAGGGTGAATTTCCATTGAACTATATTGTGTGGATAAAAACAGCTGGACATAATGACGTCACACCTAAAACAAAAGACAGTGTTGAATACAAATGCAGTGTTTCCATGAGGGTTTCCATCACA
>NC_068456.1:29278794-29285949 GCF_023373465.1 Oncorhynchus keta
GCCTGTCTGCCCTCCCACCTATCTGTTTCATGTCTCAGGTAGCCTGTCTGCCCTCCCACCTGTCTGTTTCATGTCTCAGGTAGCCTGTCTGCCCTCCCACCTGTCTGTTTCATGTCTCAGGTAGCCTGTCTGCCCTCCCACCTGTCTGTTTCATGTCTCAGGTAGCCTGTCTGCCCTCCCACCTATCTGTTTCATGTCAGGCAGCCTGTTGCCCTCCCACCTGTCTGTTTCATGGTAGCCTGTCTGCCCTCCCACCTGTCTGTTTCATGTCTCAGGTAGCCTGTCTGCCCTCCCACCTGTCTGTTTCATGTCTCAGGTAGCCTGTCTTCCTCCCACCTGTCTGTTTCATGTCTCAGGTAGCCTGTCTGCCCTCCCACCTGTCTGTTTCATGTCTCAGGTAGCCTGTCTGCCCTCCACCTGTCTGTTTCATGTCTCAGGTAGCCTGTCTCCCCTCCCACCTGTCTGTTTCATGTCTCAGGCAGCCTGTGCCCTCAGTCTGTTTCATGCTCAGGTGGTCTGCCCTCCCACCTGTCTGTTTCATGTCTCAGGTAGCCTGTCTGCCCTCCCACCTGTCTGTTTCATGTCTCAGGTAGCCTGTCTGCCCTCCCACCTGTCTGTTTCATGTCTCAGGTAGCCTGTCTGCCCTCCCACCTATCTGTTTCATGTCTCAGGTAGCCTGTCTGCCCTCCCACCTGTCTGTTTCATGTCTCAGGTAGCCTGTCTGCCCTCCCACCTGTCTGTTTCATGTCTCAGGTAGCCTGTCTGCCCTCCCACCTGTCTGTTTCATGTCTCAGGTAGCCTGTCTGCCCTCCCACCTGTCTGTTTCATGTCTCAGGTAGCCTGTCTGCCACTCCCACCTGTCTGTTTCATGTCTCAGGTAGCCTGTCTGCCCTCCCACCTGTCTGTTTCATGTCTCAGGTAGCCTGTCTGCCCTCCCACCTGTCTGTTTCATGTCTCAGGTAGCCTGTCTGCCCTCCCACCTGTCTGTTTCATTTCAGCCTGTCTGCCCTCCCACCTGTCTGTTTTATGCCAGGTAGCCTGTCTGCCCTCCCACCTGTCTGTTTCATGTCTCAGGTAGCCTGTCTGCCCTCCCACCTGTCTGTTTCATGTCTCAGGTAGCCTGTCTGCCCTCCCACCTGTCTGTTTCATGTCTCAGGTAGCCTGTCTGCCCTCCCACCTGTCTGTTTCATGTCTCAGGTAGCCTGTCTGCCCTCCCACCTGTCTGTTTCATGTCTCAGGTAGCCTGTCTGCCCTCCCACCTGTCTGTTTCATGTCTCAGGTAGCCTGTCTGCCCTCCCACCTGTCTGTTTCATGTCTCAGGTAGCCTGTCTGCCCTCCCACCTGTCTGTTTCATGTCTCCAGCCTGTCTGCCCTCCCACCTGTCTGTTTCATGTCTCAGGCAGCCTGTCTGCCCTCCCACCTGTCTGTTTCATGTCTCAGGTAGCCTGTCTTCCTCCCACCTGTCTGTTTCATGTCTCAGGTAGCCTGTCTGCCCTCCCACCTGTCTGTTTCATGTCTCAGGTAGCCTGTCTGCCCTCCCACCTGTCTGTTTCATGTCTCAGGTAGCCTGTCTGCCCTCCCACCTGTCTGTTTCATGTCTCAGGTAGCCTGTCTGCCCTCCCACCTGTCTGTTTCATGTCTCAGGTAGCCTGTCTGCCCTCCCACCTGTCTGTTTCATGTCTCAGGTCTCAGGTCTGCCCTCCCACCTAGCCTGCCTGTCTGCCCTCCCACCTGTCTGTTTCATGTCTCAGGTAGCCTGTCTGCCCTCCCACCTGTCTGTTTCATGTCTCAGGTAGCCTGTCTGCCCTCCCACCTGTCTGTTTCATGTCTCAGGTAGCCTGTCTGCCCTCCCACCTGTCTGTTTCATGTCTCAGGTAGCCTGTCTGCCCTCCCACCTGTCTGTTTCATGTCTCAGGTAGCCTGTCTGCCCTCCCACCTGTCTGTTTCATGTCTCAGGTAGCCTGTCTGCCCTCCCACCTGTCTGTTTCATGTCTCAGGTAGCCTGTCTGCTCCCTCCCACCTGTCTGTTTCATGTCTCAGGCAGCCTGTCTGCCCTCCCACCTGTCTGTTTCATGTCTCAGGTAGCCTGTCTGCCCTCCCACCATCCATGTCTGCCTGTCTGCCCTCCCACCTATCTGTTTCATGTCTCAGGTAGCCTGTCTGCCCTCCCACCTGTCTGTTTCATGTCTCAGGTAGCCTGTCTGCCCTCCCACCTGTCTGTTTCATGTCTCAGGTAGCCTGTCTGCCCTCCCACCTGTCTGTTTCATGTCTCAGGTAGCCTGTCTGCCCTCCCACCTGTCTGTTTCATGTCTCAGGTAGCCTGTCTGCCCTCCCACCTGTCCATGTCTCAGGTAGCCTGTCTGCCCTCCCACCTTTGTTTCATGTCTCAGGTAGCCTGTCTGCCCTCCCACCTATCTGTTTCATGTCTCAGGTAGCCTGTCTGCCCTCCCACCTATCTGTTTCATGTCTCAGGTGCCCTCCCACCTGTCTGTTTCTATGTCTCAGGTAGCCTGTCTGCCCTCCCACCTGTCTGTTTCATGTCTCAGGTAGCCCTCCCACCTGTCTGTTTCATGTCTCAGGTAGCCTGTCTGCCCTCCCACCTGTCTGTTTCATGTCTCAGGTAGCCTGTCTGCCCTCCCACCTATCTGTTTCCCTCCCACCTGTCTGTTTCATGTCTCAGGTAGCCTGTCTGCCCTCCCACCTGTCTGTTTCATGTCTCAGGTAGCCTGTCTGCCCTCCCACCTGTCTGTTTCATGTCTCAGGTAGCCTGTCTGCCCTCCCACCTGTCTGTTTCATGTCTCAGGTAGCCTGTCTGCCCTCCCACCTGTCTGTTTCATGTCTCAGGTAGCCTGTCTGCCCTCCCACCTGTCTGTTTCATGTCTCAGGTAGCCTGTCTGCCCTCCCACCTGTCTGTTTCATGTCTCAGGTAGCCTGTCTGCCCTCCCACCTGTCTGTTTCATGTCTCAGGTAGCCTGTCTGCCCTCCCACCTGTCTGTTTCATGTCTCAGGTAGCCTGTCTGCCCTCCCACCTGTCTGTTTCATGTCTCAGGTAGCCTGTCTGCCCTCCCACCTGTCTGTTTCATGTCTCAGGTAGCCTGTCTGCCCTCCCACCTGTCTGTTTCATGTCTCAGGTAGCCTGTCTGCCCTCCCACCTGTCTGTTTCATGTCTCAGGTAGCCTGTCTGCCCTCCCACCTGTCTGTTTCATGTCTCAGGTAGCCTGTCTGCCCTCCCACCTGTCTGTTTCATGTCTCAGGTAGCCTGTCTGCCCTCCCACCTGTCTGTTTCATGTCTCTCAGGTAGCCTGTCTGTCCCATCCCAGCCTGTCTGCCCTCTGTTTCATGTCTCAGGTAGCCTGTCTGCCCTCCCACCTGTCTGTTTCATGTCTCAGGTAGCCTGTCTGCCCTCCCACCTGTCTGTTTCATGTCTCAGGTAGCCTGTCTGCCCTCCCACCTGTCTGTTTCATGTCTCAGGTAGCCTGTCTGCCCTCCCACCTGTCTGTTTCATGTCTCAGGTAGCCTGTCTGCCCTCCCACCTATCTGTTTCATGTCTCAGGTAGCCTGTCTGCCCTCCCACCTGTCTGTTTCATGTCTCAGGTAGCCTGTCTGCCCTCCCACCTGTCTGTTTCATGTCTCAGGTAGCCTGTCTGCCCTCCCACCTGTCTGTTTCATGTCTCAGGTAGCCTGTCTGCCCTCCCACCTATCTGTTTCATGTCTCAGGTAGCCTGTCTGCCCTCCCACCTATCTGTTTCATGTCTCAGGTAGCCTGTCTGCCCTCCCACCTATCTGTTTCATGTCTCAGGTAGCCTGTCTGCCCTCCCACCTATCTGTTTCATGTCTCAGGTAGCCTGTCTGTCTCAGGTAGCCTGTCCTCCCACCTGTCTGTTTCATGTCTCAGGTAGCCTGTCTGCCCTCCCACCTATCTGTTTCATGTCTCAGGTAGCCTGTCTGCCCTCCCACCTATCTGTTTCATGTCTCAGGTAGCCTGTCTGCCCTCCCACCTATCTGTTTCATGTCTCAGGTAGCCTGTCTGCCCTCCCACCTATCTGTTTCATGTCTCAGGTAGCCTGTCTGCCCTCCCACCTGTCTGTTTCATGTCTCAGGTAGCCTGTCTGCCCTCCCACCTATCTGTTTCATGTCTCAGGTAGCCTGTCTGCCCTCCCACCTGTCTGTTTCATGTCTCAGGTAGCCTGTCTGCCCTCCCACCTATCTGTTTCATGTCTCAGGTAGCCTGTCTGCCCTCCCACCTATCTGTTTCATGTCTCAGGTAGCCTGTCTGCCCTCCCATCTATCTGTTTCATGTCTCAGTCAGCATGGAGAAAATGCAATAATTATATGACTAATGACTAATATTTGCCAGATTCTCATAATTCTCATGTGCCAACGAATCGCCACGGTTCGTGCCATGATGAAACTTGCACTCGTCCCGTGACCGGGAGACCCATGAGGCAGCGCACAATTGGCCCAGCGTCGTCTGGGTCAGGGGACGGTTTGGCCCAGCGTCGTCCGGGTTAGGGGACGGTTTGGCCGTCCCCTCGGTCTAGTGACTCCTTGTGGCGGGCCGGGCTCCTGCGAGCTGATTCCGGTCGCTAGTTGGACAATGTTTCCTCCAACACATTGGTGAGGCTGGCTTCCGGGTTAAGCGAGCAGTGTGTCAAGAAGCAATACGGCTCTGAAACATGGCAGGGTCATGTTTTTGGAGGACTCATGGCTCTCGACCTTCACCTCTCCCAAGTCCATAGGGGAGTTGCAGTGATGGGACAAGACTGGAACTACCAACTGGATATCACAAAATTGGGGACAAAAAGAAGGGGCAAAATGAGAAAAAAATACAAATAAAATGACACTCGTTCTTGTAGCGATGTGAAGCAATTCAGGCATTCTTGAAAGTCAAGACAATCCCTGTCTTGCAAAGAAACATTATTTGTATAGTTAAATAAATGGATTTTGCAAGCAGTAAGAATTTACTATGAAATGTGGAGCTTTATAGTGACGTGATAACATCACTTCCCTGCGTACCTACAAAATTAATCCACAATCGTAATTTATTACAAAAACACCATTTCTATCATCATTTGAAAATTCCACCCCTGTCAATCGGATAAAAATGTATTCGATCTTTAGCAGATTTCTCTGCCGTTTTCATTACAAATGTTGCTATGTTTTATTTCGTGACATTTCTTTTGTCGAATAAACCAGGGTCAATGGAAACCTGCCTATTCGGTCACTACGGTCAACTAGCAACAGTCAGTGTGTCTAGTTGCTATGGGTTACAACACAAAGCACTCCATGTTACGGTTAAAGAATAACGCAGAAAAGTCTTTCAGTCCTCAGACATGTCCAAGAGGACAGTGGACTCATTCCTGCTCGTCTTTCCATCTCTGTGATGGCCCAGGTCATCTTTTAACTGGGGTGAGGTCTGGTTGTTAAGCAACAGTACGATAGTGGCTTTAATACAAACAGAGAATGGCTTCTCCATATCTTAGATCAGATAAGATGTCTGGGTGATAGGAGACTCATTGGAATATTTTGTGTCTTTCCAAGTCATGTTTGTCTAGATACAGCCATGGGAACTGATCATCTCTTTGTCCTGTTCCTATAACAGAATACCGCCACTGAGTTGTCTGACAACTGATGACTTCCTAATATGGAGGCCGTACAGAAGAAGCACAAAGGGTGTCCAATGCGCTCTGATGGGTTAAATTCGGCCTGACATTTAATCCTGTCCTTTCTGTCATTGTTTCTGTTTGACTGAGGTAACATGTACAAATTATCCGTTCAACGTATACAACATAATGTGTAGTAACTACAGTAAGTCCTCCACCGTGTAGACGTACTGACTGTTCCAGGCTGCTCCTCCACCGTGTAGACGTACTGACTGTTCCAGGCTGCTCCTCCACCATGCAGGCTTACTGACTGTTCCAGGCTGCTCCTCCACCATGCAGGCTTACTGACTGTTCCAGGCTGCTCCTCCACCATGCAGGCTTACTGACTGTTCCAGGCTGCTCCTCCACCATGCAGGCTTACTGACTGTTCCAGGCTGCTCCTCCACCATGCAGGCTTACTGACTGTTCCAGGCTGCTCCTCCACCATGCTGGCTTACTGACTGTTCCAGGCTGCTCCTCCACCATGCAGGCTTACTGACTGTTCCAGGCTGCTCCTCCACCATACAGGCTTACTGACTGTTCCAGGCTGCTCCTCCACCATGCAGGCTTACTGACTGTTCCAGCTGCTTCTCTCTCCTCCACCATGCTGCTTTTGGACAGCACTGTCTTTAGAGAAGGAAGAGGCTCATTAAGACATACTGTACATCTTAACACACACACACACACACACACACACACACACACACACACACACACACACACACACACACACACACACACACACACACACACACACACACACACACACACACACACACACACACACACACACACACACACACACACACACACACACACACACACACACACCCATGGGCGCTGAATGAAAAGACCAAGCCCAGACCACTTGACTATTCCAGCAAGGTCAGAGGAAAATGTTCATATTTCCATCAATGAGGTCCAGTGTCTCACGAGCGCATGTTGTCCCACTCAAATATCAGGGCCATTAGTAAGGCATGTCTTGGGATGGGTCCTGGGCACTCTGGTGCTAAGTAAAGTCTGGTTCAAGGTAGGGTATACCAGCATAACACCATTCTAACCAGATTTACTGGTACAAGAACATGTAATACAATCTAGCAACGGAAAGTAGTATATATCATCAAGCCTTTAAACTGATTCCAAAGTACAGCAACGTGTAGAGAGCTATAGATCTTTGACAAAAATATTTGACTGCTACCGTTCTTTGTCAAGTTTGATGAAGACCCACATCGCTAACATTTTGCAGTTAAGGTAGGATTACAGGAACTAGTAGCATGTTAGAACAAATTATGCTAGGCCTACAGGAAGTAGTACCATGTTCTACAGGAAGTAGTAGCACTTTAGAACAAATTATGCTAAACCTGCAGGAAGTAGCAGCAGGTTAGAACAAATTATGATAGACCTACAGGAAGTAGTACCATGTTCTACAGGAAGTGACAGCATGTTAGAACAAATTATGCTAAACCTGCAGGAAGTAGCAGCACGTTAGAACAAATTATGATAGACCTACAGG